>NW_016107846.1:36721-56827 GCF_001604975.1 Cebus imitator | reverse complement strand
AAAGAAATGACTTTCTTCTCTAAATTATAACAATGGGAAATAAGAAAAATACCCCAAAGCAGGTAATATTCCAGCATATTATTTTTAATATCTCTGACGTATAACACTGTGTAGGAAGGCGATACAAAGCCTAGCTAGGAAGAAAAAAGGAGGATTAATTTTGAAAAAAAAAAATAATGGCACAGGTTTAATTTATCTCAAGCAATGTCATTCAACTAAAGCAGGAAACAATTATGATACAGAACATTGAACGTGGAGTAATCATTTTAATAACTAACAGAAAAAGTTATAATAGATTTTTTTTACCCAGAAATGTATAGAGTTAAATAACACCATAGTTTCCTTCGTACCACTTTTCCCAGTTCATTTCAGCACAGGAACTTGGCAATAGTCAAATTCCTTTGCCTTTAGCTACCACTCACTGAAAATGCAACATTTCAAACCACAAAAACATTCATGTTAACGCTTTCTTACAACTAAATACAAACGTAGCAATTGACTCACAACTTTTTATCAAATGTGGAAAACCAAGCTCTAGAAGGAAACTTTCAACAGCTTATCCATCATCCAACAAAACTTCAGAGAGTACAGTATTTTGTGTCAAGCAGTATGTCCGGAGATGAGAAATGGGGTTGAATATACGGTAGAATTCTTCCCAGGATGTGCCCTTTGTAATGAAATACGTAGATTACTAGTCAGACATAAAACACAGTAACATAGGAGCCAGAAGGAAGAGAAGCCCAGGAGACTGTAGGAGCTCAGAAAGACAGAGCTCACCAGTGGGTGGGTCAGAGGAGATTCCTGGATATGACAGTGCCTGGAATGAGAGAACCTGGAAACTCAGAGAAACTGAGTATCCCAAGTTCACCTGAAATGGGAAGTTAACTTGTGGGGCTGTAAAGAGGTGCCTGGGAAGGAAGGCAAGGGCAAATCTTGTGGGCCTTATTTGCCAGTGCTAAGCAGCTTGGGTTTGTTTAGCAGGCAAAGGGGACTCACTAAGAGATTTTCAGTCATGGGGAAAGATCGGGGAGAATCGTGCATAGTGTAAGATTTAAAATTTAAAGGAATCAGCCAGGAAGCAGGGAGAGAATGGACTGCAGAGGTGGGACTAAATTAGCAAAACTGGGAAGTGGCTGCTGCAGGTATCCATATAACAGTAATCTCAAAATCAATAAGGGCATGAATTAAGACCATGTAGATGGGTATGAGACAAGGAGGAAAAATAAAAAATATTTAGGAGACAGAATCACTAGTTTTAAGGGTTATTACCAAGTTTAAAATGAGGAAACTGAGGCCAGTATAAGAAAATTAAATGCCAATTTATTCAGCTCCCAGGTGAGGCTCTATGGTCCACGGGAAAGGGGGCCAGAGAAGTCGAGCCGACTTCCTGGGGCGTGGGGTTTTTACGGCTATGAGGACCGAACAACAGCTGGGTGCTCTGATTGGGTCCAGGGGAGCGGGATTGGGACAGGGCAGGCCACTATTGGTTGGCAGGTTGTTGGGTGGGTTTTCCGGTGCGAAAGCCGGCCAGGGTTGCATCAGCCAGAGCCTTCCAGGGGAGCCATGCGGCAGAGCTAGTTGCTGAGTGCAGAGCCTGGTGCCGGGTGCAGAGTCAGGTGCTGAGTGCAGAGGTGGGTGTGCCCGACCTCCTGGCGAGGCAACCGGCCTTACACTAGTATTTGGTGAATGACAGATGTGAGGTGTCAGTGAGGTAAAGGAATCCAAGACTCTCCCAGATTTCTAGCTTGCACTCTTAATTGGACAGTGTATTAGAATAATTTTTCCTCAAGACTGAATGTGATAGACTTTTTATATGTTGTAATAACAGTATCTGATGTAAATATTAGATACTGATGTAATATCAGTATGCTATTATGATGTAAATGTCAGAAATGAAAATTATGACTGACAGTCATCATGTTACATTCTACTCTGATATAATCTACTCTGTGATCTGGAAAAAAAAACATTCACCCTACCACTGAGCACAACACTGTGAAGTTGATACCCTGACAACAAAGATTCATTATAGTCAGAGACAACGTCTCCTGGGCACCTGGTAGGAGGGTCTGAGTTTCTCTGAACCCAAAGCACATCAACTGCCCTCCTAGGCAGCAACAATCCCCTGCAATCAATTAGACAGGATCTAGCTGGACTGGAGGACCCTCTCCCAAGATCTTCAGAAGCTCTAAGGGAAGCTGATTATATAACAGGGTGAAAATTAGAGATTTAGAAAGGTCTTGAGTGAGCTTCTGCCTTTCCTACTCTTACCCAGAAGCATTATACCCTGAAGATATACCTGGGGTCCAGGATTTCACTGAGAGCCAGATAGCTAGGCATGCCAATTGTATCTTCAATGGCTCTCCACTTGCTCTCAGCACAGAATCCAAACTCCTTAGCACAGATACAATAATCTTCAAGCTAGGTGGAGCATCTACCCAAATCACAATGATTCCTTTTTGCTGCAACTGGCCCTCCCACCCACAGTGCTATGGCAGCCATGTTTACAAGGCATGGTTTGGACTCCTCTTAACAGTTTAGTAAATCAAACATGGACCCAAGATGACCCTCTGCCAGGGATATCTGTTTCTGCAACCATCTCCTTTCTCTCAAATGCTAGATATAATGAGGCTTCAATAAATAACTGCTGGTAGAGATGCAAATAATTCATCCAATTGGAAAAACATTCCTCCAGAGGTTATGGTTTTATTGCTCTATAGGATATTAACCAGTTTTATTTCTAACTTTGCAATCTATTCCAGCATTCTTTTTTTACACTGAGTATACTAACTAGTCTTTTAACATCTTGTTTAGCGCTCTGCTGGTTCCCTAATTAATGAGCTAAGTAGATCTTTGACACATGCTCTTTCTATGTATTTTAAATTACACTTTGAAAAAGACAAGCTAATTTCCCACACCCCACTCTTTTCTGTGGTAGGTATAAGCCTGAGAGTAGTTCACTTGTATTGCAAAAGGTTTCGCCATCAAAATGTGCTTACCAGTAAGAGATTTTAAAAATATTTCTATGAGAGCTGTTTCATCTTCTGGAGATGAATGAGTCTTGTATTATCTGCAATTTCTGATTATTCCATTTCCATCACCTGTGAGGGTCACCTAACAGCCTTGGAGAGGATCAAGGTCTTTGAGACACAGCTCAGCCTACCAACTACCACTTTGTAACATCTGAAGAGGCCAGGTGTGGTGGCTCTCGCCTGTAATCCCAGCACTTTGGGAGGCCGAGGCGGGTGGATCACCTCAGGTCAGGAGTTCAAGACCAGCCTGACCAACATGGTGAAACCCCGTCTCTACTAAAAATACAAAAAAAACATTAGCTGGGCATGGTGGCACGTGCCTGTAATCCCAGCTACTGAGGAGGTTGAGGCAGGAGAATTGCCTGAACCCAGGAGGCGGAGGTTGCGGTGAGCCGAGATCGCGCCATTGCACTCCAGCCTGGGTAACAAGAGTGAAACTCCGTCTCAAAAAAAAAAAAAAAAAAAAAAAAATCTGGAGAAAGGCTTTGGGATAAGCCCAAATTGTTCTACTTGACTTTCAGTGTTGCCCCACCTACACTGTTACCCAGATGTACCTGATGAAACTTAAGCAATGATAAAGTTACTCAAAACTTGGACTCTGCTGAGCTTGCCCATCTTCTGTTAGAAAAGGTGGGAGGGTAGATAAAGTTAACACAAAGTTGAAGTCAGCAGTCAGGCGGCTGGCTGGCGCTACCGGCCCAACCACAGTGGGGTCCAAGAGCTGAGAAAATAACTCCCCTCTCTGTAACTGGTGCCTATGTTATCTATCAGCCTTGAAAATGTTGCAAAATAACGTTTTTCCTGGAGCCCAAGGACCTGCTCTGAGGCACATATTCCACGTTTGTACAATCTAGACCCAACCCTTAGAAATACCTCTGTCACTGAGTGACTTACTGTCTTTGTTTAACTTCTGTAATTCTTCCTCTTTTCCCTTCCACATGTAAATTAGCAAATCAATGAAAGTCAACGACTGTAAGGTCAGATGTCCAGCGAATGGGTAATGGCACAGTTTTACCTTTGCTCCCCCTTGGGTTGTACGTCTTTAAAAAGGGAAAAAAACTGCTTTTCGGGGAGCTCTGTTTCTGGACTCGAGTCCACCAATGCTCCACAGCTAGCTGAATAAAGTCTCTTCCTTCCTCACTCCCGTGTCTGAGGGGCTCTGTCAGCGGCTCATCCTGCAAAAGGCCCACCTGCAAGTGTCATGGCTTTGGGCAAGTCATCGGATTAATCTTTCTGGGTCTCAGTTTCCACATCAGTTCAACAGGGTAATATGCTCAACAGGGCAATATCATTTTCCTTACAGTGTTGTTGAAAGAATTACAATTAGCCTGGCTCACTGTAGGTAGTCCACAAGTGTCAGCTACATAAATCTAAAACGCCTAGGCAGGCTTGAATAGGACACCTGGGGCACCGGATTTAGAGGGGTGGTTTTGTTTTGTTGTTTGGTTCTCTGGGAACTGGACAAGGTGGCACAGCCAAGGCCCTTCCAACTCTTAAGAATTCTTCCCCAAAGAAAATACTTTGCAAATGCCTCAGCAGAACTCAAAAATATCCACAAACTCTGACACTAAAAAGTTGGATACGTCAGAAATCACTTCTGATCCTCCGGCGTCCTACCAGGTCTGCGAGCCTTCGATTTGGGGGTGCATGACATAGCCGCTTTTAAGCACACGCCCTCAATTGTTATCCCACCTCCCGGCTCACGGCTGGCCCTCGGGACTCAGCGACCCCTCCTCGCCAGGCTCCCCAGGGCCCCGGGCAGGGGACTCCGAGCTCCCGCAGCCGCAGAGTTCGCAGAGCTGAGGTCCGCCCGAGGGAGCAGCCGGGCCTCCAGCTGGCAGATCCGCGGAGCCAGGCCGGGAAGCATTTGTGCCTTGCCCCACGCGCCGCTCAGGTCCTTCCTGGGTCACCGTCCCCGCGCCCCGCGCCCTTCTTCCACTCCCGGGAGATACCCGCCCCCACTCCGGCCCCGGCCCCGCATCTTAGCCCCGCCTCCTAACCGTCTAGAGCCCCGGCCCCCGCCCACGCCCCGCCTCGGGTTCCGGCTTCGATTTCAGCCTGGCCCCGCCCCCAACCCTGGCAGTTACCCGCCCGGCCCCGCCCCCGAGCTCCGCCGCGGTACAGCCCCGGACGCCCAAGGTCGGGGTTAGACAATGGCGATCGCGGCTTGGAGACTGGCGCAGCGTTCGTGTCCGAGGTAAGCTTGGAGCCCCGGCCGCCGGCCCAAGGTCTCCCACAGGAGACGGCTGTCCAGGCGAAGGTCGCCGCCGGTGGGAGCCGCCCCTTCCTGTTATCTTGTCTGGGCCGCAACAGAATTTTCCTTTGCTGGTTTTCCAGCGAGAGTTCGCTGGAGTGACCACCTAACGGGCGCGCCCTCCTGCACCGCTGGGCCCAGAGTGGTCAGGATGGACGCGTCGTGAGGTCAGGGCTGCGGCTCTCTGTCCCCAGTCCCCGAGGTCTCCGCCGGCGTCCGCGCAGCGCTCCCATCCCGCTGGGGCCGGACTCCGGGCCCTTGAGCCGCCCCCGCTGGGCACGGTGCTTCCTCCGGCGCCCGGGCCTGCACTTCCCAGCCGGGATGCTTCTGGGGTGCAAAGCGTTGCTTGCTAAAAGTGAGTGTAAACGTAAGCAGTTATCAGTCGTGTGGACTTACGCACTGTGCTTTTTGGAGAACACGTATGCAATGAAGCGAAGTGGTCGCGTGCGCGGTAACGGCTGAGAAGCGCGCTCCACCTCCCTGGGATGCCGGGAGCCCAGCACGAATCTGTGTATAGGGAACAAAACCGGAACACGATGGTGGCCTTAAAGTGGTGGAATTATGAGTGATTTTCCAGACTTTAGGTATTTTCTTATATGGTCGTGTTTTTGCAGTTTGTTTTTAAAACTCACGCATTATTTAAAAATAAATTTGTTCCACATTTTGTGGAAACGCACATTTCGGCTTTCTGTGGACACTTTAAATTTTTCTTTCGTTTTCTACTTGGAACTTGTCATGTAGGTTGCAGTTTTTCCCTTTACAGAAAAGCAATTTAATAAAAACTTACTGTAGGCCGGGCGTGGTGGCTCACGCCTGTAATCCAAGCACTTTGGAGGCCAAGGCGGGCGGATCACCTGAGGTCGGGAGTTCAAGAGCAGCCTGACCAACATGGTGAAACCCTGTCTTTAAAAAAATAAAGAAAAAAAAAAAACTAACTGTAGACTGATCTTACTGAATCAGTTACTAAGTCCAAGGTTTGAACCTAGAGTCCATTGTACCATTTTCGAGTTACATAATTGTGTTTTGGGAGCGATATATGTTAGGTTTGGGCTTTGTAACCTGTATTATTTTAATCAACTTTGATGCCATTAACTCCATTATTCAGGGTCATCGTCGTGAACATCCATGTTTTGCTTGTGGCCCGAGTCCTTTGAAGTTTGCCACCCCACCCTCGCTCACTGTGTGTGCTTAAAAACGTAATCACCCCGCGGTACTTGCTGTTTCTGCTCTGCTCCCGCTGGCTGGTTATACATCCCCATAGAAAGGGACAAGCCTGCTGAGCCCGCTTCACTGACTCCCTTGCGCTGCAGGTAGATTCCCTCCCACCTGCTGAGAAGGCTGTGGCTCTGTCTGGAATGCCAGCAACTGTGCATACGTCCTTTTGAACATTTCTTGTATGTTTAGCCATTCTCCCCTCCTTCCGCCTGTGTATATGTTGGAACACCGGTTTTGCCAGCAAAGAGATAAAAAATTGACCTCATATTAGTTTATGGCTTGTTTAGCAGTGAGTACAGAAGCTGTTTTAGGACTTTGGGACACTGCGCTAAATTTTGTGCGCTTAGCTTTTGGTCTCCTGCTGTTCACTTTCTTGCATGCTCTTCATTTACTTCTTGCCTACGGCAAAATTTACATAGTCATTCCTGTTCCAGCTGCTTTTATCTTTAATTGCTTACAAATACCTCACTGGATGGTTATTTACTTTTTTATTTATTTACTTTATTTACCATTAGTTTCTGTGTTGATTTCTTATCTTGAAATCCTTACAGCCAATTATTTGCAGCCAGTTTGCTGGGGCAAGTATAAAGAAAATATTTATGGACAAGCATGGGATTTTGCTATGTATGGGCTGGGAACAATTAGAAATCAGGCTGCAGAAATGTGAGGGTTGGGAACAAGTAGAAATCAGTCTGCCTCATTGTAGTTATCTGCAGGTCATTAGTTTCCCAGTAGTTCAGCTGCACATGAATAGAGCAGCAATGACAGCCAGTCAGAAGGACTTTGAAAATGCGATGAATCAGGTGAAACTCTTGAAGAAGGATCCAGGAAATGAAGTGAAGCTAAAACTCTACGCACTATATAAGCAGGTAAATGCCTACTGTCTGACATTATTTAAAGAATGTTGGGCAAATGACTCCTTAAATAGATATACTGTGTGTTTACTAAAATGTAGCCTTAATATTTTAGGTTTGTCTTGCTCCCTCTTCTCTGAAGAGTACATATATATATGTACATATATATATATATGTGTGTGTGTGTGTGTGTGTGTGTCATTTTTTTATATTACCTTGAAATACTACTAATAAAGTAACCCCTCTGTGTCATGCCAGAGTAAAAGAGACTTACGAAATATAATATTCACATTTGTAGACCTTATTTGGCTCTTGATTAGAATAAATCAATTGAAAAAGGTATTTTTAAGACAATTGGGGAAGTTTTGAATAAGGATAGAGTATTAGAAGATGCCTAGAAATCATTGTTAATGGTGTCAAGGTTACATAAATGTTGATATTTTGAAGAAATGGGTACTAAGGATATAGAGGTGAAATAGCATGGATGGTTGAAGTTCTCTAAGCACAAAAAGAAAGAAAAGGATAGATGAGGCCAGGCATGGTGGCTCACACCTAATTCCAGCACTTTGGGAAGCTGAGGTGGGTTGATCCCTTGAGGTCAGGAGTTTGAGACCAGCCTGGCCAAAATGCTGAAGCTCTGTCTGTACTAAAAATACAAAATTTAGCTGGGCATGGTGGCACACGCCTGTAATCCCAACTACTCGGGAAGCTGAGGTGGAAGAATCGCTTGAACCTCGGAGGTGGAGTTTGCAGTGAGTGATTGTGCCACTGCATTCCATCCTGGGTGACAGAGACTCCGTCTCAAAAAAAAAAGGATAAATGAAGCAAGTAAGGCAATTTGATAATTGCTGAACTTGGGTGATGGGTATTGGGAATTCATTATAATAGTCTACTTTGGAATGTTTGGAAATTTTTGTAACAAAATTTAGAAACTGAAGCTTTTAAGTTCCAATGCCAAAGGCTTCCCTGTCATGTCTGCCTCTCTGGGCTCCTGTTTTTCTGTTTTATGTTATCTATTTTTCTGTTTTATGATGAGTATGAGCTTCTCTTTCGTATGGGTGTGTATAGTAAAAAATTTAACCTTGCCCCAAAAGAGGTGTGGGTTTTCCCTCAGCTTCTGGGAAGTTAATCTCTAAAGCTTGATAGGAGTGTCTTTGTTTGCCTGGATTGTCTTAACGATGTTTAGGGTGGGGGCTTCAGGTTATGCAATCATGCACAGGTGATGGAGCCCCACTAAAAACTCTGGACACTGAGACTGGATGAACTGAGCATCTCTGGTTGGCAGGACACCCTGTGTACTGTCACATCAATTCTGGGAGAGGGGTCCTGCACTGACTCCATGGGGAGAGGACAAGGAAACTCCACATTTACTACTGCCCCAGACTCCATCCTGTGTATGTCCTCCAATGACTGATTTTAATCGCTATCCTTTCCCTTAATAAACTATTAACTATGCGTTTAACAGCTTGCAATGAGTTCTGGGTGTCTTCCTAGCAAATTATTGCACCTGAGGGTGGTCCTGGGAACCCTCCAGCCTTGCAGTTGGTGTGAGCATTGAGGACAAGCCCTTATCCTGTGGGCTGTGTCCCCTCTAACTTCTAGGCTGGCTGACTCTTGCCAGGTGATACTATCTCTGTCTATAGAAATTCATAGCCCCCTTTTCTGCCTTTACTGCCTTTTTTTTTTCTTCTTTTTTAAGACAAAGTTTCACTTTGTGGCCCAGGCTGGAGTGCAGTTGCACCATCTCAGCTCACTGCAACCTCTGCCTACCAGGTTCAAGCAATCCTGCCTCAGCCTCACAAGTAGCTGGGATTACAGGTGCCCACCACTACACCCGGCTAATTTTTGTATTTTTAGTAGAGACAGGGTTTCATCATATTGGTCAGGCTGGTCTTGAACTCATGACCTCCGGTGATCCACCAGCCTTGGCCTCCCAAAGTGCTGGGATTATAGGTGTGAGCCACTACGCCCAGCCTGTTTTTCAAAGACTTTCTTCTTTCCTCTTTTAGCCAACTGTATTATAAAATTTTAAACATTTTAAGCGGAATTTTAAATTGCCATTTCTGAGAAGTAGCTGAGTGGGATATTTTTCCATCTCAAAACACCCACTCCACCTAGCCTCAAAAATAAAATTTAATTGCTTTTTGCTTTTACTAAAGTGTTCTTCAGTCAAGTTTCCTAAGGACCAGTGGCTCTGACAGCCCCCACCCTTGCCGAGGCCTCAGCTACAGTTTTGTTGCCTAGGTACCAAAAATGCACACTGAATTAGTGGTGTTTTTTTGTACCTTCAGATGGGCTTTTGGAATATGCTGTGCATTTCCAAATATTTGTTGACTACTTCCTTTTAAAAATTGTTTGCTTGAATATTTTGATTGTGGAAAATATGATTACCAATATAAAACTAATGAACTGTTAGATTTTTTAGACAGTACTTCCCCAAAACCTTTATCCAGCATTATTTTCATAGACAGTTATAATTTATTTCCAGTCTTTTTTCTGTTTGTGCATTTTCACCAACAACATCAAAGGGACTGTAGGGGAAAATGCAGATCAATTTAAGTACTGAGAAAGGAAAGGATTTGGGGGAGACATTCATGCGCCTATGGATTTTATGGATCTTGAATATTTAGGGCTCCAGTTTACATGGACATTTGACCATTAATTGCCCCTCTCCTTTTCACAGGCCACTGAAGGACCTTGTAATATGCCCAAACCAGGTGTATTTGACTTGATCAACAAGGCCAAATGGGATGCATGGAATACCCTTGGCAGCCTGCCAAAGGTGAATTTACTAGTTACTCTACTTTTATTTGCTGTATTTCTAAAGAAGTTTGGTGCTTCTCATTAAGCCGTTATAAATGGAGGCTTCGAGGTCTTGATGTGCTTCTATTCTTCATTGCAAGGTGCTATTTATTAGTATGGTAACTTTCTCAAAGCGCTTATTCGTTGACCATGGGCTAAGGCTGATTTGTCATCTTCCTGTCAGGAAACTGCTCGGCAGAACTATGTGGATTTGGTGTCCAGTTTGAGTTCTTCATTGGAATCCTCTAGTCAGGTGGAGCCTGGAACAGACAGGAAATCAACTGGATATGAAACTCTGATGGTGACCTCCGAAGATGGCATCACAAAGATCACATTAAATCGGCCCGCAAAGAAAAATGCCATAAACGTTGAGGTAATATTACCTGCCCTTGGAGTTTGTCCTGTTTTTCTTTCCTTCTTCTATGTGTTTCATGCAAAAGCTGTAGAGTTTCAGCATCATTCCTATTTTATTGTATCACTTGTTTGATTTCTGCAGGAAGGTTGGTAACTTTGGCTACTTCATACAACAGAGTTGAGTATTCATTGTTTATAGTTTGTGAACTTCAGGTAGGTTCTGATATACCCAGAAGGCACTGTGACTTTCCTAACAATGGAAGCACAAATAAATTAATATAAATGAAACATGTTGCTATGAGAGAATTTGCATAGAAGCCCTCTAAAGTTGGTGTAGACTGCTCCCAGAAGTATCTTCATGTCACTTAGACTAGAAAGTAGGTCTTTCTGCTTGCATGGGGGCTTCATGTTTTATTAGTAGAGGGAGAAAGGGAAGAAGGACTTCATCTTACACAATCATAACCCAACTCTGCTTTAAAGTAGGTGCTTCAGTCGGCAACATTAGAATTTAAATCCCTCACTGAATTAGAATGATAATAACCACTTTAGCCCCTTCTCCTTGAAAAAAAAAGGTATAGAGAATTGGATGCTTGGTGCTCAACTGGCACTAAAACTTGAGAGGACAGTGACCATTGGCTTAATAATCTCCACTGTGAGGCCGGGTGCGGTGGCTCACACCTGTAATCCCAGCACTTTGCGAGGCCGAAGCAGGCGGATCACCTGAGTTCGGGAGTTTGAGACCAGCCTGACCGACATGGAGAAACCCTATCTCTACTAAAAATACAAAATTAGCTGGGCGTGGTGACACATGCCTGTAGTCCCAGCTATTCGGGAGGCTGATGCAGGAGAATTGCTTGAACCTGGGAGGCGGAGGTTGCAGTGAGCTGAAATCGTACATTGCACTCCAGCCTGGGCAAGAGGAGGGAAACTTGGTCTCAAATCCTCATCATCATCATCATCATCTCCATTGTGGCAGAAAGAGCATACTCACTTTAAAATCGTCTTCAGAATTTCATGAAGTGGGATATGTGTCATTCAACTAATAAAGCATTTAATTCTCAAACTTTGTTTCCACTTTCCCGACTCATTTCTCTACAAACATGGTAATAATAGCTACTCTGTACAGAGTGACAAATGGGTACCAGCACTCTGCACACAGATGTTTATTTAATTCTCATAAGGAGCCTATTGTCATTACTCAACAATAAAATAATTAGTTTAAGAAGTAACTTGCTCAACTTTACATAACAAATAAATAGCAAAACCTAAATTGAAACCCTGATAGCCGGGCATGGTGGCTCACACCTGTAATCCCAGCAATTTGGAGGCCAAGGTGGGCAGATCACTTGAGGTCAGGAGTTCAAGACCAGCATGGCCAATACGGTGAAACCCTGTCTATACTAAAAACAAAAAATTAGCTAGGCGGGGTGGTACACGCATGTAGTCACAGCTACTCAGGAGGCTGGGGCAGGAGGTGGAGGTTGAGCCAAGATCACGCCATTCCACTCTAGCCTGGATCTTGCAGCAAGACTCCATCTCAAAAAAAAAAAAAGTAAAGAAACCCTGATAATCCATCTCCTAATCCTGGTCTTACCAGTCGCCCTGCTGTGTTGCGTTATCATAACTATAATAATGGTGGAATGAGTTCCTTGTCACTTCCCTCAAGAGAAATGCTTAAATATTTATTCATACACAGTCATCCCTCTGTATCCAATGGGAATTGGTTCCAGGACCTCCTTATGGACACCAAAATCCTCGGAACCCAAAGTCCTTCATAAAAAGGCATAATATTTGCATATAACTTCTCTATAAACTCCCATATACTTTAAATTATCTCTAGAGTACTTATAATACTGAACACAATTAAATGCTATGTTAAATAGTTGTTATAGTGTATTGTTTAGGGACTAATGATAAGAAAAAAAGTCAGTACATGTTCAGTGTAGATACGGAATTCTTTTCCAGATTTTTTTGACCTGTGATTGGTAGATCCATGGATGTAGAACCTGTGGATACAGAGGGCCAGCTGCTTTATGTAAAGTCCATGTTTGTTTTCCAGCATATTTGTATCTATAAGTATCGGCCCTCTTCATCATTCTTCCCACACTGAAATCTCATCTAAGATTTCAATTGAAATTGCACCTGTTTTAAATGCATTAAAAGCTATATAGGTGCATATCCAAGATTTTCAGAAGTGTTGCTGATTTAAAATTTTGAGGCACCTTCCTTGAATACCATTGCAGTGTCTTGAAAAGTCCAGCCTTTTGGCAGTCACTAACAGTTCCCAGACTGCCAGGGACTTCCTTGAGGTCACAACAGAGATGTTGTTTTATGGAAAGTTCTCTGATCACCTCCCACTCTGCCCACCCTAGATAAGTCTCAGCACCTCCTCCGAGTTCCCTGCTGCTTTGTACTTTCCATCCCCAACCTCATTTGAACATTGCTGTCCTCTGTTAATTCCAAAAGCTCAAGGACTATGTCTTTCTTGTTCCCTTTTGGGAAAAAAGTGGTTTATAGCCGCCAGCTCCTACCATAATACCAGGGACATAGTATTCACCAAGTAATTGTAAAAGGAATGAAAATAATTTTTGGTGTATTGGTCCACCGTTTTGGTTATAAAATACAACCAAATTAAATGTTAGGCACTTTGCTGAGAGCAGGCTTGCAGCCTAACATTTAGTGAGTCCATTGGTTGATGATTCCTGTGTTCAGAGTTCTTTTCTTTGACTTCCCATTACACAGATGTATCATGAAATTATGCGTGCACTTAAAGCTGCAAGCAAAGATGACTCATCCATCACTGTTTTAACAGGTAAGACATTTTCTCAGATGTCCTAATTACATTTCTATTTTGAGGGGGTCTCTTAATAGATAGGAAATTGAGTTTAAAAGCTCCAGGATTGGGAGTCCACAGCAGGCAGATCACGAGGTCAGGAGTTCGAGACCAGCCTGACCAACATGGTGAAACCTCATTTCTACTAAAAATACAAAAATTATCTGGGTGCGGTGGTGCACACCTGCAATCAGAGCTACTCAGGAGGCTGAGGCAGGAGAATGGCTTGAACCTGGGAGGTGGAGGTTACAGTGAGCTGAGATTGTGCCACCGTACTCTACCCTGGGCGACAGAGTGAGACTTTGTCTCAAAAAAAAAATTTTTTTTCCAGTACTGTTATACTCCAATTTATGTATATACAAAACATATAAGAAACACAGATACCCACTCCTTCGAAATTACCCAACGTAAATTAAAATACCTATATCCTCAAAAAGACTTTAATAGGAGCAGTCATGGTAATCTGATTTATAATTGCCAAAACCAGAAAACAACTCAAATGTTCAAAAACACATAGATTCCAAAAGTAATTGCAGTAAAAAAAAGTAAAAAAAAAATAATTCAAAAGCACATGTATGAATAAATTAATTATTGACTATTTATACAGTGGAATACTCAGTAATACAATGGAATAAATGATACAAGAATATGGATGCATCTTTTAAACACAGTTCAGCAAAATAAAGACAGGAGTGTACATATTGTATAAGTATTCATAGAAAGTTCTACAGTAGGCAAAAGTTCTTATCTGTGGAAATTGAAGTCAGAAGGTGATTGCCTTGGGGCAGGTGGGATGGTATGGCTAGAAAGGAGTCTACGGGAAACCTCTAGAGTGATGGAGATGTTCTGTGTCTTGTTTTGGATGGTGATCTTGTGGGCATTTAAAATTATCAAAATTCATCTAAATGAACATTTAAGAGCTGGTCATTTTATTGCATATAAATTATTCTTTAGTTAAACACACACACACATTCAGATACACACTTTCAGTGGCTCTTAGAGTAAAGAAAAAACTTCCTCATGGGATCTACAAAGCCCCATCAGGTCTAATCTGCTGGTCCTTATCCTGCACCAACTTCCTCCTGGCTTTCTCCGAGTCAGCCACAATGACTCTTATTTCATCTACACTGGGGATAACCTCTCCAAAGAGCCTTTGCACAGGCTGTTCCTTGGTGTGAACTGTTCTTCCTAGCCCTCTTTTTTCTAGCCAACCTGGCCTCTCCTTCAGATCTCAATTCAGTTGTCCCTTCCTTAGGAAAATCCCCTTCTGAACTCCCTGATTAGACCAACCCCCACCTCTGGTACATACCCTCATTTGATGATGCACCTCTCCTCTATTTCAGCATTTGCATTAGCTACATTTATCTGAGTGTTTTTATAGATCAGTGTCCAGCATACTCACTAGCGTTTGTAAGTTAGGGCAAGAACCATCGCTGGTTCTCCAATGTATTTCCCATGCCTAATTATAGAGCTTGACATGCAGTAGATACTCAAGAATTATAGAGTGAATGAATGAGGGATCTGTTGATTTTATTATTTATAGGAAATGGGGACTATTACAGTAGTGGGAACGATCTGACTAACTTCACTGACATTCCCCCTGGTGGAGTAGAGGAGAAAGCTAAAAATAGTGCCATTTTACTGAGGTAAGAGTAATTGACTTTTGTCTGATCGCAGAGGGCCTGTTCTTAGTCATCAACTTGGAATTTAGTTGAGCAGAAGTGAAACATCTATTTCTCTCTGTTGATCCAATCAATTGTGACTTTGGACAAGCATATTTCTCCAAGCTGCCTGCATCCATAGGTGGGCATTCATTCTCTCTCCTTGACCTCTGTTACCTTTTCATCCTGCTGATCTCATGAGATTTGACTAGAAAACATAAAAGTTAGCTATAGTTGTAAACAAAATTATCCTGCTTTGAGACAGAGGAATTTAGCAAATTCTCATCCAGCCAGAGGAATAGACGATTTCCATGAATGCTGAAAGTAGGAGACTTGGAGGAAACTTATAAAACACGGGAGGAGGTCATGAAGGCTTTATTCCTGCCACATCTGTAATTCCCACTTGCTGTAATATTCCAGTGTGTGCTCAGTCGCCCACCCTAATCTCTAGGACTGCTGCTGGTTTCCGGCCTGAACTCACTGCCCAGAATACAAGATTTGATCCAGGGTTGACCCGTAGGTCTCACTGCTTGGTTTTTCATCCACCGCCATTCAAATGGATGTCCTGGATGAATCTGGTGTGGAATACCAGGGAAGTGGCCGGTCAGGGAGGCACTGCCCGTGGTGGCTGTGGAAATACCCAGCCGGCCAGAAACCGTTGTTATCTCAGAGTCAGACTGCCTTGCCCATGCTTCAGTCATGCTGCTTTGGCACATTTAATGATTTTGTGTTTCCATTTCTATAGGGAATTTGTGGGCTGTTTTATAGATTTTCCTAAGCCTCTGATTGCAGTGGTCAATGGTCCAGCTGTCGGCATCTCTGTCACCATCCTTGGGCTATTTGATGCTGTGTATGCATCTGACAGGGTAAGTCAGCTCCCAGAAAGCAAGAGGTCAGGCAAGCAGAGCGAGCCGAGAGCCTTTGAATCCTCCTTGAGTGTTGCCAGCCATAAGCAGATTACATGTGGTTTGCAGTAAAATTAACCGAATTTAGATTTTTCTCAAAGCGTTAGTCTAACTAATTTGACTGATTTTATTTTTCCTTATTAACTTGCATTTTGTTGTGAACACTGTTCCAACTCTGATTGTTCCAGATTCTAATCAAATTCCACAATAGGTTTTCAGTTTTCATATCACTCTGAAATACTCAGGAGACACTTGAAAATGTATTATGGGAGGGAGGAATAGCATATTTGCAGGTTGTGCAAGTGGAGATTATTTGATCCTTTTTTCTAAGTAAATGGATTCGAATTTTAGAATAAGAAGGAACTGTGAGCATTATCTACTCTCACTCCCTCCTTTGCAGATAAGAAAACTGAAGCTCTGAGAAGTTCCTTGCCCAGAACACAATTCAGCCTTGTGTTCACCATTGCATTATATAGATTTTAATTTTTATTTTTACTATAGTAGTAATATATATGTCATAGTGCAAAATAAAATTTTGAAAGATATGAAAAAGTACCAAGAAAAGCTGCAAGGTAAAAATCACTCCTTACCACCTAGAGATAACCAGTCCTAACATTTGTGTTATTAACTTATCTTGTTTAACCAGTTTCTGACTGCTGGACCCTAGGCTGTTTCCAATTTTTCTCATTACCAGCACCTAATAACCACCTTTAGGGTTATCAGGTTGTTCAAGCGACTTATGCCTATGTGATGGTAAAATGTGCTGATTGCAGCCTTCTAGGAAACACAGGGTTTTTACCACTGAAGAGATTTCTAGTTTTGTTCAGAGATATTTTCCCCACCAATAGACAGGATCATATTTTATCGTCCTTAATTCTTTGAATTTTCTTTTGCTGGATCCCACTGAACCAGATTGGATGCACTGACAGACCTAATTCTTATGAATAATTTTCCCATAAAAATAGCAAATGAGATTCTAGGTGCTGGGCTGCCCAACCTTTGTAGTTGGAGGTTTCTGTTCAAAGGCAAAAATCAGTGCCTTTGTTCACATTCTGTGTTTTAGATGACTGATTAGGCATTGACCTGCTTTTAACAGGGTCTGGTTCAATGGTTCCTGACCTAAAATTGGGGATATTCTTTAATACTTAGAGGGCAAATATTATATTTGAATCTTGTTCTGATTCTCCCAGTGAATTGAAAATTATCTTCAATATACATCATCTTTTTTTTCTTTTTTTGAGATGGAGTCTCACTCTGTCACCCAAGCTGGAGTGCAGTGGTGTGATTTTGGTTCACTGCAACCGCCACCTCCCAGGTTCAAGTGATTCTCCCACCTCAGCCTCCCGAGTAGCTGGGGTTACAGGTGTGCTCCACTACATCCAGCTAATTTTTTAATATTTTTTGTAGAGATAGGCTTTTACCACTCTAGCCAGGCTGGTCTCAAACTCCTGACCTCAAGTGATCTGCCTGCCTTGACCTCCCGAAGTGCTGGCAGTACAGGCCTGAGCCACTGAGCCTGGCCTACATCATCCTTTTAGAGATTTTGATGACTTTCCTCTTATGATACAAATTGTAATGTTGAAATCAGAGAACATATATATATTATATATAACATTCCTATTCTATATATATTATAGCATGCATAGTATATGTATATTGCACATATATATATATAATGCCAAAATTTGGCCCAAAGTAAAATTTATTTGTCAAATAGTGTCTACTGATAAAAGTTGACCCAACCAAATAAACCAAGCATCAATTTAAAATAAACTAAATTGAGGTAGGCAGATCACCTGAGGTCAGGAGTTCAAGACCAGCCTGGCCAACATGGTGAAACAGTGTCGCTACTAAAAATACAAAAATTAGCTGGGCTTGGTGGCAGCCACCTATAATCCCAGCTACATTGGAGGCTGAGGCAGAAGCATCACTTGAAACCAGGAGGTGGAGGTTGCAGTAAGCAGAGATCGCACCACTGCACTCCAGCCTGGGCAACAGAGCAAGACTCCATCTCAAAAATATATATAAATAAAAAATAAGTAAAGGAAATAAGCTAAAGGAAAAGGCTGTAGAAAAAAATTGTTTTTATAGGATTTATCATTATTGGCTTCATGAATAAATAGCATATTAAGTGGTGGGTTAATATTTAACCCATATAACCAAAATATTAATCAGTACATTTTATCTATTTTTTACTGTGGGCAATGGTTAATAATGCCTGTTACCTCTGTCAGCAAAGGATACATTTCCTGTGTGAGTTAAGAGAAAGGTATAAATCATAATAATAAATCTTTGAGTGCTTACTATTAGGCACTCTGTTAATACGTATTATAGATATTATAAATATATGCATACACGCACACATATTCATGTAATGTACACAGCAGTCCTACATAAGGACTCAGCCGGGCACAGTGGCTCACTCCTGTAATCCTGGCACTTTGAGTGGCTGAGGCAGGTGGATCACCTGATGTTGGGAGTTCGAGACCAGCCTGGCCAACGTGGTGAAACCCCGTCTCTACTAGAAATACAAAAATGAGCTGGATGTGGTAGCGTGCACCTGTAATCCCAGCTACTAGGAAGGCTGAGGCAGGAGAATCACTTGAACCCGGGAGGCGGAGGTTGCAGTGAGCTGAGATCGTGCCACTGCACTCAAGGCTGGGCAAGAGAGAGAGACTCAGGTCAAAAAAAAAAAAAAAAATTACAAAATGAGAAAAAAAAGAAAGAAATGAAAAAAAAAAAAAAAAAGAAAAGAAAGAAAGAAAGACTGGTTCCCATTTTACACATGAGAAAACTATGACACAGAGAAGATAAGAAAGTTGCCCAAAGTCACTAAGTAGTCTGATCCCAGAGCCTAAGCCCTTAACTCCATCTACTGTTCTCTTCCTGAAAATAAGCATTTTAAATGCTTCTTATTGGCAACTTTGCATGTACCTGTTTGTGTCCCTTTAGCTGCTGTTGGCAGTTTTCTCAGTTTCCTGCTTATATTCCTTCGGCTGTGTCTTCTGGGTACATTTTTTTGAATAAGTTTTCTTTTGGATAAAAAAAGATACATGACATTAACAAAAACTTTTTAAAATATTTTGATTATTTTTATTTCTTTTTTTTTAAAGACGGGGTTTCACCATGTTGGTCAGGCTGGTCTTGAACTCCCGACCTCAGGTGATCCGCCCACCTTGGCCTCCAAAGTGCTTGGATTACAGGCGTGAGCCACCACACCCAGCCTGATTATTTTTATTTCTATGCTGCATATATTATACATCTTCTAACAGTTATCTAAATATTCTTTTACATATTGTAAATTTTAAATTAACATTCATAATAATTTATTCATCAAGAAACAGAAAAATATGTCTTAAATGTAACAACAACAGAAAACTAAAAATGACAATATACTAAATAACCAATATTGAATTAATTCCAGTAGTTGAAGCCAATCAAAAAACCACTGGGGCAAAATCAAGACAAATGACAGATTGAGGAAACAATTTTTCAACTCATGTAGCAAAGGCTGATCTCTCTACAGTATGTTTTAAAGTTTGTCTGTAAAGCGATGGATCAACAAGCTAATATAAAAATGGGCAATGGTGAGGAATGAATAGGCCACCAAAAAAATGAAATGTAAAGGGCTACTAAAATCATATGAGAGAAACAATTGAGAAAATGAAAAGATAAGCCACAGACCAGGAGAAAAGATTGGCCTCACACTCATCTAATAAAAGACTTGCAACCTGAATGTGTATCTTACTAGATAATAAGAAGGTAAACACCCTAACTTAAAAAATAGTGGACAAAATATCTTAACCGTTGCTTCACCAAAGAAGATATAAATATGTCTAATAAGTACATGGTACAAGACTCAATATCATTCATCATTAGGGACATGTAAATTAAAACCACAGTGAGACCCCACTACACACCTACTAGCAGGGTTAAAATGAAAAAACTTTTAATAGCTAGGTTTAGTGAGGATGTGGAGCAACTGAAACTTCATACATTGCTGGTGGCAACGTCAAATGGTACAACCACTCTAGAAAAGAGTTGAGCAGCTTCTAAGTTAAATATACCTTTACCACACAACCCTGCTTTTCAACCACTCCTGTGATAACCAAAAACATGTTCACCCAGAGACCTGCACACAAATGTTCCTAACTACCTTTTTGTTAAAATTATCTGAACATTTTTAATTTTTTTTT
>NW_016107846.1:30940-36432 GCF_001604975.1 Cebus imitator | reverse complement strand
AATTTTTGTATTTCTACTAGAGACAGGGTTTCACCATGTTGGCCAGGCTGGTCTCGAACTCCTGACCTCAGGTGATCTGCCCACCTCAGCCTCCCAAAGTGCCGGGATTACAGACATGAGCCAGCACACCCAGCCTACCTTTTCTATGTTTAATATGTTTAGATACACAAATGCCACTTGTTACAACTGCCTAGAGTATTAAGTATAGTAACATGTTGTCCAAGTTGGTAGCCTGGAAGCAGTAGGCTTTACCACATAGTGAGGTGTGCAGTTGGCTGTACCATCCAAGTATACATAAGTATACTCCATGATATTTGCACAATGACAAAATTGCCTAATTATGCATACCTCCATGGTTAAGCAACACACGACTATATATATTTAAGGTGTTCAACTTGTTTTTCATCGCAGCCTTCTTCATAATAGCATTTCATACATTTCTGGTGGCAATGTCAAATGGTACAACCATTTGACTACTAGAAACAACATCAATGGCATTAACTGGTGAGTGGATAAACATATTATTGTACATCCATACAAAGGAATACTACTCAGAAATAGCGAGGAACAAATTACAAATATATACAACAGCATGGTGACTTTCAGAAGTCAGACTCAAAAGGCTACAGAATATAGGATTCCACTTATACAACATTCTATAAAAGTCAAAACTGTAAGGACAGAAAACAGATTAGCAGTTGCTCTGGGTGGGAGGGAGGGACTGGCTACAGAAGGGCCTAGGGAACCTTTTGGGGTTGTGGAAATGTTCTGCATCTCAGTAGCAGTGGTAGCTATATAACTATATTTGTTAAAACTCATCCAATTATACACTTTTAAAGGGTGAATTGTGTGTGCATATTAACCACATAATCTTAATTTTAAAATAAATTTTATTAAGCATTTCGAAGTTATAAGCAAATCATGATTTTTTAAAATCACACACGATGCTGGGTGCAGTGGCTCACGCCTGTAATCCTAGCACTTTGGGAGGCTGAGGCAGGTGGATCACTTGAGGTTAGTTTGAGACCAGCCTGGCCAACACGGCGAAACCCCATCTCTACTAAAAATACAAAAATTAGCTAGGGGTGGTGGCACATGCCTGTAATCCCAGGTACTCGGGAGCCTGAGGCAGGAGAATCGCTTGAACCCAGCGGGGCGGAGGTTGCAGTGAGCCGAGATTGTACCACTTCGCTGCCACCTGGGCAAAAGAGCGAAACTCCGTCTCAAAACAAAAAGGTCACACATTGAAAAGATGGTTTTCTTTTCTCTCCTACCCCCGCAGGCAACATTTCATACACCGTTTAGTCACCTAGGCCAAAGTCCAGAAGGATGCTCCTCTTACACTTTTCTGAAGATAATGGGCCCGGCCAAGGTAACTTTTGCAATGTTTAAAAATAAAACTTTTATGAGTTATCTCAAGAACGAAGGAAGAGTAATCTCATATAGCCTCCCTTCTTTCCCTAATATGGACAAAGGATAAGCGAATTATTTGCTCTTCAACTCTAAGAGTTTTACCTGTGGAGGAATCAGGCTATGGGAAGTATCTGCTCTGCAGGAAAATTAGAATTTATCTCTGCAACTCCCAGAACTAGGATCCTTCTCCCAGCTGATTGCTTAGTGCTAGCTGCATTGCAAGCAGCACAACACCTCAGCCTTGCAGCTGTGTGGCATTAATCACTTGAAGGATCAGGGCTGTGCCAGCCTCCCTTGGTCCCCTGAGTTTGGAGGCCACTCGGTTCCTTTATGGATGACCAGTATCCCCTAAGGAGAGATATGATATGATGATACCTTCAATTTCAGAGTTATAGTAAGTATCAGCAGATGAGAGGTTTCATGGGGGCTCACCGCTGCCAGAGCCACTCCCAATTGCAGCAGCCCTTGCATCAGCCTGGCTCACTGGTGTATTAGCTCCCAGGCTGGTTAAGTTGCTGCTCAGGTCTTTCACTGTGTTTCCTAGTTGCCCATACCCTGTGGCATGACTTGAAGGGGATTGTGACAAGACTAGAAGCTGAGAGGGGCTTAGCAAATATTCAAGATCTCAAAGTAGGGCAGTGGGAATTGAGCCTGTTTTCATTGCCTACTGGGATTTTGTAAAAAACATGTATATGTATGCTTTTAACCTCATTAAGCTATCACATACCCTGAATTGAACTTGGGAAAATGGTGGAACTGATTCTAAAAGTCTTAGAGCATTTGGCTATTAGAGCATTCCTTGGCTGGGCACAATGGCCCACGCATGTAATCCTAGCATTTTGGGAGGCCGAGGCCAGTCAATCACTTGAGGTCAGGAATTCAAGACCATCCTGGCCAGCATAGTGAAATCCCATTTCTACTAAAAATACAGAAAATTAGCTGGGCATGGTGATGTGTGCCTATAATCCCAGCTTCCCAGGAAGCTGAGGCAGGAGAACTTGAACCCAGGAGGGAGAGGTTTCAGTGAGCTGAGATCATGCCATTGCACTCCAGCCTGGGTGAAAGAGTGAGACTCTCTCAAAAAAAACCAAAAAACAAAAATTAGCCAGGTGTGGTGACAGGCACTTGTAATCCCAGCTACTCAAGAGGCTGAGGCAGGAGAATCATTTGAACCCAGGAGGTGGAGGTTGCAGTGAGATCATGCCAGTGCACTCCAGCCTGGGCAACAGAGCAAGATTCTGTCTCAGAAAAAAAAATAAAAGTGTTTCTTTTATGGAAGAGAAATTGCAAATGTAGAGAGGATATCCACTTAGTGTCCTCAGTTTTTCTGGAAGCTAACTATAAGTCTTTTCTTTCCTTCAGTCAAATAGAACTAATTTGAGTACCAATGCAGGTAAAGAAAACTCTCAAAGCCAGATCACTGGGTAGAGTTTCTAGGGAATGGAATTTCGAAAGTTTCTAAAGATTAACTCAACGACCGTGATTTTTCTTTCCTTTTTTCCTCTTTAAGAGTTTATAATGTATAAAATGGAAAAATCATAGCTGCTATGGATTATAGAATCAAGCGTCTGCTTCAGGTCATTTCTCCCGTGGGCCCCCTAGTCTTGCCTCTCCAGCAACGACACACACAGAAGCCGCAGCCCTTAACAGACCTTCCAGGGAGCCTGCAATAGTCTCAGCACACAGTTTGCAAACCATTGCCTGTTGAAGCTGACAGCTTCTCCCTTACTGAGAAATAACAGCAACCTCAAAAGATCTTTAATAAATCTCTCTATGCCTCCTGAAAGCAGTTAACTGAAGCCTTGTCTTATTAAGTTAATATCTTAACCTTGCTTCCTGCTTTTCATTTCAGGCAACAGAGATGCTTGTTTTTGGAAAGAAGTTAACAGCAGGAGAAGCATGTGCTCAAGGACTTGTTACTGCAGTTTTTCCTGACAGCACTTTTCAGAAAGAAGTCTGGACCAGGCTGAAGGCATTTGCAAAGCTTCCTCCAAATGTTAGTATTCATCTTTTACTTTTAAGAACCTGGAACATAATTTCCTAAGGGAAAAATTTATTTGCCTTCAGAGAATAAGTCATAAAAACACAAGACAGGCCGGGCGCGGTGGCTCACACCTGTAATCTCAGCACTTTGGGAGGCTGAGGCAGGCGGATCACCTGAGGTCGGGAGTTCGAGAGCAGCCTGACCAACATGGTGAAACCCTGTCTCAAAAAAACAAAACAAAACAAAACGAAAGACACATCTTTAGTTAGCTTTAAGCACATCTAAATTTGGGATTAAAAAATAACTGTAGTAATGTTGTAAATGTAATAATGTATTTTTTTTGTAAAAATACACTATGGATTTTTACAAAACTTACCAAATATACCTTCCATTTCTGTGTGGGGACAAAGGGGCACTTCTCTATGGGGGTTACTTGAGCAGGATGCTAGGCAGTATTTGCTGAGCACTTTCACTTTGGAATCCAGGTGAGAAGTCAGGCAGGTTAGCTACTTTATGAGAGTCTTACTGTATAGCATTTTTGTTTTTATATTTGGTAGTAAGTGACTGATTGCTTTTATATTCTTGATATTCAAAATGTAGTCCTAGAACCAGAAGCTTGAGCAGCTACCTGGGGCTTTTTGGAAATGTATTATCACGGGCCTGCCCCATACTTACTGAAGTGATTTATATGCACACTGAAGTTTGAGAAGCACTGTCTTATATTACACACGTGGCTTAAGATTTAACAGGATTAGTGCCCAGCACAGTGGCTCATGCCTGTAATCCCAACACTTTGGGAGGTCAAGGCGGGCAGACCACCTGAGGTCAGGAGTTCAAGACCAGCCTGGCCAGCATCACAAAACCCCATCTCTACTAAAAAAATACAAAAATTAGTTGGGTGTGGTGGTGGGTGCCTGTATTCCCAGCTACTCCGGAGGCTGAGACAGGGAGAAGTGCTTGAACCAGGGATGCAGAGGTTGCAGTGAGCCAAGATCGCACCACTGCGCCTGGGCAACAGAGTGAGACTGTATCTTAGAACAAATAAAAAAGTTAACAGGAGGAGTCAAATGAACATGGGAGAAACAAGAACCAGAATCATAGAATAATCCACTCCTATTAGATTAACTTTTTTTTTTTTTTTTTTTTTTTGAGACAGAGTCTTGTTCTTGTCACCCAGGCTGGAGTATAATGGCATGATCTCAGCTCACTGCAACCTCTGCCTCCTGGGTTCAAGCAATTCTTCTGACTCAGCCTCCTGAGTAGCTGGGATCACAGGCATGCGCCACCACATCTGGCTAATTTTTTTGTTTTTAGTAGAGATGGGGTTTCACCATGTTGGCCAGGCTGGTCTCGAACTCCTGACCTCAGCCTCCCAAAGTGCTGGTATTACAAGCATGAGCCACCACACCCAGCCTAGATTAACTCTTAACCTTATTGTTGGTTTTATTTTTCCAGGCCATGAGAATTTCAAAAGAGGTAATCAGGAATAGAGAGAAAGAAAAACTACACGCTGTTAATGCTGAAGAATGTAGTGTCCTTCAAGAAAGATGGCTGTCGGACGAATGCATGAATGCAGTGGTGAACTTCTTATCCAGAAAATCAAAACTGTGATGACCACTATAACAGAGTAAAGCAAGTCCAAGGAAGGATGTGCTGTTTCTTCTGATTTCCAGTACTTGAACTAAATAAGCTTCATTGTGCCTTTTGCAGCACTAAAATGTCAATTACAATTGATGATATTTCACTACAGCCCTAATGAATAAAAAATTTTGTAAAACAAGTTTAAGAATTCCATAGGTTTTTGTAAGAGTCTTACATCTTTTGACATGAATCGTTGTTGCCAGGAACACTGGAACATGTTGCCTGGGATCCTACTTTGAAAAGCACTCACAGCATTACAGGCTGAAGTCATGTCTTTGAATGCCACTATAGCACTTTGACGTCCACAAACAGTGACTGACTGAATTGGGCCAAATGCTGACAGCCTACAGATCACTGACTTGAGGTCTTCAGCAGGTTGCATGTTCTTTTTCAGCCATCTAGCAAGGGAGCAAAATGGAAGGAATTGTATTACTAGAAAACAAATAATCTTAGT
>NW_016107846.1:3590-30310 GCF_001604975.1 Cebus imitator | reverse complement strand
CCTCAGCCTCCCAAAGTGCTAGAATTACAGGTGTGAGCCACCGCTCCCAGCTAGTTCTAAATTTTTTATTCCAGTAATTGTAATCCAAAATGTTCAGTTTTATAGAAAATATAGGAATAGAAATAAGCATGAGTTTTCATTAGCAGTTACTAGTGCTTAATGCCCATGATCATATTTTATCCACCAAAAACTGCCAAAAATTAAAAATGAGGTAGGTCTGTTGCTACTAACCATTTTCAAGTAGGCATCCGAGGCATGGAGATTAAAGTAGCTCATCCAGAGTCAAACTCCCAGTAAATGTAAAAATGAAGGTAAAGATGCAGGCAGAGTTCTCCTTCCACAACAGCAGCACAAGCCAACTACTGCCCATTCCTCCCCCTAATTACAGCTAAAATCTCTAGATGAAATATGAAAAAGAACTACTTGAGCATGCTGACATTAATCAAAAGCTGGTGGATGATGGAAGGGTGTCAAAATACACAGAAGCAACTGCACAAGGATAAGTTTCCCAGATTAGGAGAAATAAACACAATTGCTGGAATCTATCTCCTGAGCATGGTATTAGAAGTAATGGCAAAAACTGATTACTTTTGCATCAAACTAATATTTTGGCCTCAAAGGCACACCCCTATTGTGGAGCAGTGCTGCGGTGGCCATGGAGTGGCCAGCCAAATAGAAGTTGAGGAAAACAACACCTTGAAAAAAAAAAAAAAAAAGGTCCTTGGGGCTAAAGAGTGAAAGCAAGAAGACAATGCCAGAGCAGAGAGGAAAAAGTTCTAACTCTGCGTATGAACCCATACAAGTCTGATTCCTAAGTGAGACAGACACAAACCAGCATAGCAAAGGCTTTGCGAAGTATACTGGGATTTTAACCACCACCCACAGAAGATCAAGACAGCTTACAGTCTGAACCTAACCAGATTTATTACTTGCTAAAACAAAAACAGCATTTTCCAGATGATCGTAACATGATCCACAAAAACATAACTTTCATCCAATGCCACAGTGTAGTAAATATTATGCTGTGTGGATCCTGGGATCCTTGTCCAGTTGCTTCTCTGTCATTAAGTCATATGGATCATAATATTTATAACACTGTGTGACATACAAAAAAAACAAACATGGAAGTCTGAACACTTGGGTGAAACAGACAATCAGCACATGTCAATCTTGTGATGACCTGGACTTTGGAATTGTCACACACAGTCTTTAGTTCTTATAACTACATTCCATGAGATAAAGAAAAATGCACTAGAAATGATTTTAAAATATATGAATTTTCATCACTTCTCAGCCTTTTGGTTAAGATCAAGTGTAAAATATATGAATCTTCAACAGGGAAACAACTATTGAAAAGAGAACTAAACAGAAAATTTAGAACTAAAACTGTAAAAAATAAAAATTCACTGAAGAGACTCACTAGAGGCAAACTAGATGAAAAAGGAAGGAGTCAATGAACCTTGAAGATATAACAGTAGGATTTAATGTGAACGGAGAAAAGGAAATACAAGGAATAAATGAATAAATAGTGATATCAGCAAGATGACAGAGGAATTTCTAGGCCCTCATACTCCAGTGGAAATATCAAATAAACAAGTATGGACTAATTAGAATAACTTTATGAGTTCTGAAAATTAGTCAAACATGTCCAGCAAACAAATGAATGCACAATCAAGAAAGTCACCTTAAAAGTGGTAGGAATTTTTGTAATATTTGCTCTTGCCCACTTCCCTGTGTGGTGCAGTCAGAAGCAATTGGCCCAATCCCCTGTTCCCTCCCTCAGGGCATAAAAAGCAGAGTGAAACTTGTTACAATATCCTGACCTGTCTGTGGGCTGCCTAGGGCACTGTTGTCTGTAATGCCCAACTCAGATATCAGATAGGAAACAGCAACATAGTTTTGATTTCAGGCTGAAAGCCACAGAAGGCTGTGGTGAGCAATGCAGCACATGAAAATGACACAGGGATTGCTGACCTGTGGACTTCTGAGGGTAGCAGATTACAAACAGAAATACAATAGAATATCTAAGGCCCTAAGAAGAAGCTACAGTGAGACTCTTTAGGGAATTAAGACCTTTAAAATCACCTGTGGTGGATAAGGGGAGCACACAGACATTCACAGAAAGGAAGCATGCCTAGAAAAGACATGAGGAGAACTGGACTAATCTCAGATTAGTGAAAGTCTCATGGGCTCACAAATTAGTGAGGTCTTCTATGCCAGTCTGCAAAGACTGGGAGAGTGGCCACATTTTTTTAAATACCCCATTTTCCAAAAAAGGTCATAAGGCATGCAAAGAACCAGAGAAAGATGGCTCATTCAAATGAACAAAATACATCTCCAGAAACAGTTCTGGAAATGTATTTTGGCATCAGGCTTACTAGACAAAGACTTTAATTGTCAACCAGGTGCAATGGCTCATGCCTGTAATCCCAGCACTTTGGGAAGCCAAGGCAGGCAGATCACTTGAGGCCAAGGGTTTGAGACGAGCCTGGCCAAATAGTGAAATCCCATCTCTACTAAAAATACAAAAAAATAGCTGGGCATGGTGTTGCACACCTGTAATCCCTGCTACTCAGGAGGCTGAGGCATGAGAATCACTGGAACCCAGGCGGCAGAGGTTGCAGTGAGCCAAGATCACACGACTGCACTCCAACCTGGGCAACAGAGTGAGCCTCTGTCTCAACAACAAACAACAACAACAACAACAAAAAACCCACAACTGTCAAATATACTACCAGAACTAAAGAAAAATATGAACAAAGAACCAAAGAAAGCTAAGAAAACGTATGAACAAAATGAGAATATCAACAAAGATAGAAATTATTTAAAAAAGAAATTATTGAGCTGAAAAGTACAATAACTGATTTGAAAATTTTATTAGAGGAGTTCAGCAGTAAACTCAAACAGAAAAAAGAATAAGCAAATTTGAAAACAGCTCATTTGAAATTACTGAATTTGAGAAGCATACCGAAGAAAAAATAAAGTGAGCAGAGGCTTAGGGATTTATGGGATGCCATTATGCTGACCAATATATGCGTAATGAGAGTCCCAGAAGAAGATGAGAAAAAGGAGAAGAGAGACTATTTGAATAAATAGTAGCTGAAAACCTACCAAATATGAGGAAAGACATGGATATACAAATCCAAGCTCAATGGTCTCCAAGTAGGACGAACCTCTTAGACCCACACAAAGACACATAATCAAATCTGGCAAAAGTTCAAGATACAGAGAATCTTGAAGGCATCAAGAGAAAAGTGACTCATTATGTATAAGAGATCTGCAATAAGATTATCAGTGTATTTTTTCAGCAAGAACCTTGGAGACTAGAGGCAGTGGAGTGATATACTTAAAGTGCTAAAAATTAAAAATAAAAATTTGTTGACAGAGAATTCTATACCTGGCAAAATGTTTCTTCAAAAATGAGGGAGAAATTGAGACATTCCTAGAAAAACAAAAGCTGAGGGAGTTTATTATTACTACACCTGCCCTACAAGAAATGTTAAAGGAAGTCCTTCAGTTTGAAATGAAATAATGCTAGATAGTAACTGGAAGACATATGAAAATATAAAGTTCTCCAGTAAAGGTAAATATATGAACAAATATAAAAACAGCATTAATGTAATTTTGTTTTATAACTCCACTTTTGATTTTCTACACAATTTAAAAGACAATTGCATAGAAATAATTATGAATTTATGTTAATGAGTATATAATATTAAAAGGTATCATCTGTGACATCAATAACATAAGGGCAGAAGAACTATAAGGAAGCAGAGTTTTTATATGCAATTAAAGTTAAGTTTGTATCAATTAAGATAGATCATCATAACTTTAGAATGTTATATGTAATGTTCATGGTAAGCACCAAGAAAATATACACAAGCAGAAATGAGAAAGGAGTCAAAATGTGGTATTTCAACAACTTTAACTAAATATAAAGGAAGGAAGGCAGTATTCAAGGAAATGAGGGAGAAAAAGGCTGTAAGGCACAGAGAAAACAACAAAATTGCAAAAGTAATCCTCATCAGCAATTACTTTAAATGTAATTGTATTGAAATGTCAAAACTCATAAGTTGGCAGAGTGGATATAAAACTAGAATCAACTACATACTGTCTAAAAGAGTCTCACTTTAGATCTAAGGACATGAATATGGTGAAAGCAAAAGGATTAAAAGATATTCCGCGCCAATAGTAATAAAAAGAGAGCAGAAATGGCTATACTAATTGACAAAATAGACTTTAAGTCAAAAACCATTAAAAGAGACAAAGACATAATATAATGATAAAAGGCTCAATTTACCAAGAAGATATGACAATTATAAACATATGCATTAAATAGTAAAGCTCCAAAATATATGAAGCAAACACTGACAGAATTGAAGAAAAAATGGCTCGACAATAATAGTAGAAAACTTCAATATCTCCACTTTCTTCAGTGGATAGAAAACCAGGGAGAAGATCATAGGGGAATATAGGACTTGAAAAACGCTGTAGACCAACTGAACCCAGCAGACACATACAGTGCACTCCACCCAACAAAAACACAATATGAACTTTTCAAGTTCACATGGAGTATTTTCCAAGAAAAACCATATGTTAAGCCATAGGACATCTTAATTGATTTAAAAATTGAAATACAAAATATCATTTCTGATCACAATGCAATGAAACTAGAAGTGGACAGCAAAAACCTGGGCGATTCACAAGTATGTAGAAATTAAACAACACGCTTTTAAATAACCAGTGGATCAAGAAAGAAATCACAAGGAAAATATTTAAAATATCCTGACACAAATCAAAACACAACAAACCAAAACTTATGAGAGGATGTGAAGGAAGTGTTAAAATAGAAATTTGCAGCTGCAAGCACATTAAGAAAATAGATTTCAAATAAACAGCCTAGTTTTAACCACAAGAAACTAAAAAAAGAACAAACTAAATCCAAAACTAGCAGAAAGAAGGAAAAAATAAAGAGTAAAGATAAATAAATACTAGCAATGAACATTCCAAAAAGGAAATTGAGAAAAACCATTCAATTTATAATAACATCAAAAATCATCAAATTTAGGAATAATTTCAGCCAAGGAGGCAAAGGACTTAGTAAAAACTACAAAACATTACTGAGATAAATTACAGAAGACATTTAAAAAATGGGAAGACCACATGTTCACAGATTAAAAGATAGTATTATTGAGATATTAATACTATCCAAAGTGATTTGCAGATTTAATGTAATTATATCAAGATCCCAAGAATGTATCTGCAGATATATAAAATGTATTGCATATGAAATCTTAAGGGACCCCCAGATAGACATAATTACCATATGATTCCACAATTCCACTTCTGGGTATGTCTTAGTCCATTTTTGTTGCTATGTTAGAACACCACAAACTGAATAATTTATAAAGAAAATATATGTATTTGGCTTGTGGTTCTGGAGGCTTGGAATCCAAGATTGGGGGACCACAACTGGTAAGGGTCTTCTTGCTGCATCATAACATTGCCAAAGGCTTAGCATGTCAAGGAAGCACCCATGTGAAACAGAGAGGAAAATGTGGTTGACCTTCTGACATACTAACCCACGCCCACAGCATTATTCCATTCATGAGGGCAGAACTCTCATAACCTAATTGCATCCTAAAGGACTCACCTTTGAATACATAACAGGGCAATTAAATTTCAACATGAGTTTTGCAGAAGACATTTAAACCATAGCAGAGTATATACCCAAAATAACTGACTAGCAGAGACTTGAACAGATATTTGCATATGAAGCATTATTCACAACATAGCAAAGTAAATGCAACGCAAGTGTCCATCAACAGATGAGTGGGTAAACAAAACGTGGTCTATACATAGAAATACATGAAATATTATCAGCCTTAACGAGAATAAAATTCTGATACATGCTACAACACAGATGAACCTTAAAGACATTATACCAAGTGAAAGAAGGCAGGCCAGACACAAAAGGACAAATATTGTATGATGTGATTTAGTTGAGGTACCAAGAATAGGCAAATTCATAGAGTAAGAAAACAAATCATGGCTGGGTGTGGTGGCTCACACCTATAATCCCAACACTTTGGGAGGCTGAGCTGGGCAGATCACCTGAGGTCAGGAGTTCGAGACCAACCTGGCCAACATGGCAAAACCCCATCACTACTAAAAGTACAAAAATTAGCAGGAGTGATGGCAGGTGCCTGCAATCCCAGCTACTTAGGAGGCAGAGGCAGGAGAATCGCTTGAACCCGGGAGGCAGATGTTGCAGTGAGCTGAGATCGCAGTACTGCATTCCAGCCTGGGTGACAAGAGCAAGAGGAAAGAAAGAAAGAAACACAGAAAGAGGGAGAGAGAAAAGGAAGAAAGGAAGGAAGGAAGGAGGGAAGGAAAGAAGGGAGGGAGGGAGAGAGGGAGGGAGGGAGGGAGGGAGGAAAAGAAAGAAGGAAAGAAAGAAAGAGAAAGGAAAGAAAGAAAAGAAAGAAGAAAGGAAGGAAGAAAGAAAGGAGGGAGGGAGGGAGGAAGAAAGGTAGGAAGGCAGGCAGGCAGGCAGACAGGAAGAAAGGAAGAAAAGGAAGGAAGGAAGTAGAAGGGAAGGGGAGGGGAGGGGAGGGGAGGGAATGGAAGGGAGGGAAGGAAGGAAGGAACGAAAGGCAGGCAGGAAGGAAGAAAGGAAAAAAGGAAGGAAGGAAGGAAGGAAAGGAGGGAGGGAAGGAAGGAAGGAATGAAGGAATGAAGGAAGGAAATAAATAGAATAATGGTTACCAGGTGCTGGGAAGTAGGAAATTATTGTTTAAAGGAGAAAGAGTCTCATTATGGGACGATGAGAATGTTGGGAGTCTAGTGACGAAGGTCGCATAACAATGTGAATGTACTTAACGCCACCAACTTAATTACACTTAAGCACTTAAAATGGTAAATCTTGTTATGCAAATTTTACTATAAGACATATTTTTAAAAGCAATACAATTCACCATATTAATAGAATTAAAACATGATTAATTCAATAGATACAAAGAAAACATTTGACAAAATTCTACATTCGTGTGTGACACAAACAAACCAGATACACTAGGGAACTTCCTCAGACTTATAAAGGGAATCTGCAGAAATCTAGAGTAAACAAAACACTGAACTGTTTTTTCTCTAAGATTGAGAAAAAGAAACGAAAGATGCCTGCTTTTACCACATCTGTTCAACATTGTGTTGAAAATCTTAGTCATGGCAATAAGGCAAAGAAAGCAAATAAAAGAATAAAGAGTGGAAAGGAAGATGTAAACATGTTTCTCTATTTGCAGATAATATGACTATTTACATAGAAAAATCCCAGGGAATTATATGATCCAGCAATCCTACTTCTGGGTATTTATCCAGAAGAATTGAAATCCAAATCTTTAAGAGACGTTAACACCTCTATATTCATTGCGGCACCATTCACAGGAGCCAAAGTATGGGAAAAATGTAAATGTCCTTTGACAGAGAAGTGAATAAAGAAAACGTGCTCTCAAGAGCAGAAAATCAAACACCGCATGTTCTCTCTCATAGGCGGGTGTTGAACAATGAGAACACATGGACACAGGGAGGGGAGCATCACACACTGGGGTCTGTTGGGGGGAAATAGAGGAGGGACAGCGGGGGGTGGAGAGTTGGGGAGAGATAGCATGGGGAGAAATGCCAGATATAGGTGATGGGGAGGAAGGCAGCAAATCACACTGCCACGTGTGTACCTATGCAACAATCTTGCATGTTCTTCACATGTACCCCAAAACCTAAAATGCAATAAAATAAATTTAAAAAAAAAAAAAGAAAAGAAAACGTGCTCTATACATGCCATGAAATACTATTCAGCCTTGGCCAGGCATGGTGGCTCAGCCTGTAATCCCAGCTACTTGGCAGGGTGAGGCAGGAGAATTACTGGAACCCAGGAGGCAGAAGTTGCAGTGAGCCAAGATCTCACCATTTTACTCCAGCCTGGGTGATGGGGTGAAACTCGGTCTCAGGGAAAAAAAAAAAAAAAAATGAAGTACTATGCAGCCTTTTAAAAGACAGAAGTTCTATAACATGTGATAGGTGAACCTTGAGGACATTACACTAAGTGAAATAAGCCAGTCTCAGAAATAGTGCATGATTCCATTTATATGAGGCATCTAAAACAGCTGAATTCATAGAATCAAAGAATGGAATGATGATTGCCAGGGCCTTGTGGGAGGGGGAAATAGGAGTTAATAATCAATAGGCTTAAAGTTTCAGGCAATCAAGATGAATAAGCTCTAAATATCTGCCTACAACACTGCCCACGATGATGCATTGCATGCTTAAAAATTGTTGAGAGGTTTGTTAAGACCTCATACAAAGTGCTCTTATCACAATAAAAGAGAATTCCAGGGAATCTAAAAAACAGGGACTAGAACTGATAAATTAATGTCCACGTTTGCAGTATACCGCAATAATAAACAAAAATCAATTGTATCCTTATATTTAATATTTTTCATTTACAGTGGTGCTATAAACTATAAAATACCTCACATTGAGACCAAGTAAATGATACTCTAGAGTACGGCACTTTGGCATCCCGAATGCTTTGAATTAAATGGAAGGCCTTGGACTCCGACCTCTATACATTCCCTTGTTTCTTCCCACAAGGGCAGGGAGGGGCTCTCTCTGAAGTTCCCGTATCTAACCGAGGGAAGCTATTCTCAAAGAAAAGCAATTGCCTTTAATATTCTGTCTGAGCTCTCATGAACCAGGAAAGATTAATCACCAAAGAAAAAATAAAAGTTGTCACCATGTACTCTTCTGTGGGCTATTCTGAGAGATTTTATCTGTCTAAGGCAAACTTTGCCCATGGTGCAGTTCCACACCTCACCTTCCCATAACTTGTTGCCACCACTCCCAGAGCTCAGAGGGACTTTGTCCCAGGCTATTATCTGTTTTTTGGGTCCAGTCATCTCTCTTAAATATAATTTACTTTTCCTCCCAAATTCCTTACATTAAATGTTCCCCTCCTCTCCCCTATGAAGGGGGCATTTAATCTTCAACCACCTGCCCTTCTTTGAATTTTCATACTTTATATGATTCTCATGTACATGCACCTCAATAAATCTGGGTGCGTTTTCTCCTGTTAATCTGTCTGTTGTCAAGTTTAGCAGACTCCTTTTATCAACCTTCAGAGGAAAAAAGGAGAGCTCCTTTTACCCCTGTGCTAGTAATAAATATAACAAAAGATATCCAAGACTTCTTCACTGAAAACTACAAAACGTTGGTAGGAGTCATTAAAGATGGCCTAACCAGAAGGGCAAATATATCCTGTCCATGCTGAAAGTCTCAATATTATTAAGATGGAAGTTCTCCCCTATTGATCTGTAGATTCAATTCAATCCCAAAAAATTCTAGTAGCTTTTTTGTAGAAACTAACAAATTGGTTCTAAATTTTTATGGCAGTGCAAATAACCTAGAATAATCAAAGCAATTTTTAAAGCAGAAGATCAAAGTCCGGTGCCTAATACTACCTTATTTCAGGATCTATTATATGGCCACAATAAGAAAGTCTCGTTTGGGCAAAGACATAGAGATAAATGGAGCAAAATAGGGTCCAAAAATACACTCAAATATATGTGGAAATTCATTTTTTATGAATGTGCCAAAACAGGCCAGGTGCAGTGGCTCATGCCTGTAATTCCAGCACTTTGAGACGCCAAAGCAAGTGGATCACTTGAGGTCAAGAGTTCAAGACCAGAATGGCCAACATGGTGAAACCCCTTCTCTACTAAAAATACAAAAATTAGTTGGGTATGGTGGTGGGCACCTGTAATCTCAGCTACTCTGGAGGCTGAGGCAGGATAATTGCTTAAACCTGGAAGGCAGAGGTTGCAGTGAGTCAAGATTGCACCACTGCACTCCAGCCTGGGTGGCAGAGCAAGACTCCTACTCAAAAAAAAAAAAAAAAAAGTGCCAAAACAATTCAATTGAGAAAGGAAAGCCTTTTGAACACATGCCAATGGATCAACTAGATAGACAAATTTAAAAAGGAAATTAACATCAAACCAATGAATATCAAACCCTATATAAAAATAAACTAAAATGACGTACCAACCTAAATTTAAAGCTTAAAACTACAAAACTTCAGTAAGGAAATACAGGAGCACATCTTTGCAACTTTGGGCTAGTCAAAGGATTCTTAGAATGCAAAATGCAAAAACTGTAAAGGAAAAAAAATTGATGAATTGGAAATGTAAGACCTTTGTTCTTTGCATTATTATGAAATAATGAAAGGCAAGCCACTATCTGGGAGAAAATATTTGCAGTGCTTAAATCAAGAATTTTGTATTGAAAATATGACAAGAACTCTCACAACTTAAAAAGATAAAGAAAATTTAAAGTAAGCAGAAGAGGTGAACCAGTCACGTCACAGAAAATGTTTGAGACGTCTTTTTTAGTAAGGACATGGAGTGATGCCCCCCAAAATCAGAACATACAGACGTCCCTTTCATTTAAATCAGCAGGGATATGTGAAAGTCAACAGGTGTACTAAGTGTCAGTAAGCATTTGCCAAGACCTGCCTCTAAATTCTAGAGGGATAACACACACCCTGACCAGCCCAATCACATCCATTCATACATAAAATCCAGTGCCAAGTCCCCAGAAGGAGCCTGGGAATCACTTGCCAGGTCTTTTTTTCCAAACATGTCTCAGTTCCCTTGCATGCAGGCACCCAAGCCTTGTTTTCCTGTCTTTCCACATAGATTGGCTTGTGGCTACTGCTTCGGGATTTCTGGCCCCACTTCTAGGGGAGGTCTTTGAGACACTTTATCGAGGTCTAGTCTTTCAAAATCCTTTTCCCCTCTTCTGTACTTTTTTTTCCTCAAAAAAAAAAAATTGACTTCCCAGGACCTCAGGACTCCAGGTTTTTTTTTTTTCCTGGATCATTCTTCCCATTTTGTGGGACCCCTTTATTCTCATTAATGGCCTCGAGGACAGAAAAGTGTTTTTCAGGCTTACTTTTCCCTGCAAGAAGTCAGGCCAGCTGTGATTGTTAGTGAAATGCTGAAAATGGCAGATCTACACAGCGCAGGAAAATGATTTCCTCCTGACTTGGAAGGGGTCCATGGTTCTCACAGCTGGCTGTGCATTATCATCTCACCTGGGGAGCACTCTAAAAACAGCAAGGCCTGGCCCCCAGCCCTAAGATGATGATTCAGTTGGTCTGGATGGGCCGGCAGGTATGAGTGACACTCATATGCAGCCAGACTTCAGAGCCACTAGAGGATTGGCAATGAATGGCTTCCTCTGACAAAGAGTCTTTGCTTGGGCAAACTCTAGTCATTTTCAGAACCTTCTCCTTGGCCCATGTACCCCGTCTTGTTAAAACCAGTATTAGCAACCTGCCAAGACAGTCTAGCAAGAATCCCCCACCCTTGATACCCAATCACCCTCAATATTTGATCAAAACTCTTCACTCCCCATCTTTGGTGTCTGATTACCCTGGCCTGTCTTCAGCGGGAATTCTGTGAGGCTGATTCAGCCAGAATATCCCCCAGACTTGATGTCTCCTCTTAGCAATTTTTCATCAACCAACCTCCTGCTCCTTGGTTATACATTTCCCCTAATCCCTGATGTATTTGAAATGGAGCAAAGTTTTATACCTGATATCTCTCTTCCCCTGTTGCAATAGTTTTTAATCAAGTTGTCTTCACAACTTTAACTTCTATCCAGCTCTGGTTTCCTTTGACACCTTCTAGATCTTTCTGCATACTTCCCAAGTTGGGCCTGAGATACCTCATTACAAAGCATTTCTCTGGAGGGTTCCAGTTAATTACTCTTCATCTCAGCACTGTGCCCAGGAGACTGCTGCTGCCTCCAGGTGGACAACGGGTCATGGAGGAGAGAGGTGTGACAAGAGTCTTTTCCTTCTTCCTTCACAAATGCACACTCAATCATCAGTCTTCCCCAGACAATTCTGCCTATGTGATTAATTTCCATAGTGAGCTCATTCTTCTTAAACTATGCAAAAAACTTTACTGAAGCCCCTTTGGAATTCCACAAATGCTGAATGCATGGAATGTATAAGGGTTCTCCAGAGAGAAAAACCCAGTAGAATATGTTTATCTGTCTATATCTATATGGAGGGAGAAAGAGAGGGAGAAAAGGAAAGATTGTAAGGAATCAGCTGATGCAACTGGGGCTGACAAGTCTTGACATTTGTAGGGATGGCCAACAGGCTGGAAATTGCAGCAGGAGTCAGTGTTGCAGTCCTGAGTCCAAAGGCCCTTTGGAGGCAGAATTCCTTCCCCTTCAGGAGACCTCAGCCTTTTCTCTTACAGCCCTTAATTGATAGAATGAGGCCTATCCACATTATGAAAGGTTACCTGCTTTTTTCAAAGTCAGCTGATTTAAATGTTTATCTCATGTGAAAAACACCAATACGGCAACATCTTTACTAGTGTTTGACCAAACAACTGGATACAATAGCCTAGCCAAGCGGACACATAAATTAAACCATCGCATGGAACGTCCATCAGTGCAAGTCTGGCCTGCAGATAAACCCAAGGGCCATGATGGACATATCAATGTTGGTGAGTCAGGGTAGACTAGGAACTCAACATGCTCAAGGGTGGGTCTGGTCCTTGCTCTGCCACTCTTTGATGTGTGCCCCTGAGAAGGCATCTGGTTCTCTTGGACTCAGTCTCCTCTTCATTTCACAAGGACCAGATGGCTGTGCCAAGAGCTTTTACAGCTCTCAAGGCATATGTGTCCTGTCTAGGTTGAAGGAGTAAGTAACAAAAGAGAGGGAAAAAAGATGTGGGTGTCTTTCATTTGGCTACATATAATCAGTTACATTTTTTATTTGTCTTATGGTACTAGTCTGCTCTAGAAAACATTTAATGGGTCGGGTGCCATGCCTTATGCCTGTAATCCCAGCACTTTGGGAGGCCGAGGTGGGCGGATCACATGAGGTCAGGAGTTTGAAACCAGCCTGGCCAACATGGTGAAACCCTGTCTCTACTAAAAATACAAAAATTAACCAGGCATGGTGGCGCCTGCCTATAATTCCAGCTATTTGGGAGGCTGAGGCAGGAAAATAGCTTGAACCTGGGAGGCACAGGTTGCAGTGAGCCAAGATCACACCACAGCACTCCAGACTGGGTGACAGAGCAAGACTCCATCTCAAAAACACCACCACCACCAACAACAACAACAATAAAACAGCCAGTCATGGTGTCTCATACCTATAATCCTAGCGCTTTGGGAGGCCGAGGTGGAAGAGTCTCCTGAGGTCAGGAGTTTGAAACCAGCCTGGCCAACATGGTAAAACCCCATCTCTACTAAAAATACAAAAATTAGCTAGATATGGTGGTGCAAACCTGTAAGCTCAGCTACTCAGGAGGCTGGGACAGGAGAATCGCTTGAACCTGGGAGGTGGAGGTTGCAGTGAGCCGGGATCACGTCATTGCACTCCAGCCTGGGCCAAGAGTGAAACTTCATCTCAGAAACAAAGAGGAAACATTAAACATTTTTCTTGAATGCTTACCCAGCATATGAGTGGAGTAGCAAATCAACACCCAGACACTATAGTATGGTGTACAATAGAAGATGAATTTTGGTATAGAGGAGGGGTGGGCCCTAGTCAGGATAAATTGCAAATGTCTATGGTAGAGAGGTGGGCAAAATAAAACCCATTGACTGCTAGCCCCTGTCTTCAGTTGCTACCACGTTGATGCAACAAAAACATTATGGAATCTAAACTAAAATTCTCATATGGAACAAACAGCCCTTTTCTGTTCAAGTACTGCTTTTGTCACACTTATCAAGAGAAAAAAAATTAATCCCCAGGGTCCATATGAAAACGGCATATTGAGCCAATAAATACAGTTTACAAGTAATTATAATTTACATGCAGTATCCAGTAGGGGTTTACAGTGTTACAGAACTGGGGGTTGGAATCCTGCCAGGTTCTCCAACAGGGATAAGACACCACCATCTGCAGCTCTAGACTCAGAAAAGCTGTTTAGCAGCATGGTCCCGGGACTCCCGGCCTTTGTGCCTGCTGATCTATTTACATAGCATAGCACTGAAGGAACTCTGTCAAAGCCAGCAGGCCTCGTGTATGGTTTGCCTGTTTTGTGGCCCTAAAACTCCTGTGGTCATGCAAGAGAAAGGTGTCATCCTCTCCGTGCTAGTGGGGATACACAGCATAAACCGAGCTAATGTTTGCCAGGGCAAGTTTAAGATTAGGGCCTACAGTTGACTCAATCTAACTTGTGAACATACTGTACAATGCATTCCAATAATACTTTGTATTTGTCAAAACTCAATTTCACACTCATTTTGCTATCAGTGTCACAACTCTATGTGATACAACATGAGATGTTAGCAGCACTGCTTTACAGGTGGTCAAGGGCATGAGTCAGTAGTGTTATCAGTAGATCTCAGACAAAAACAAAGCTATTCATCTGTTCAATTGACATGATAATTGCACATATTTATGGGATACAGTGTGATGCTTTAATACATGTTTACAACATGTAATGCTCAAATCAAGATAATTAGCATATCATCACCTCAAACAATTTTCATTTCTTTGTGTTGGGAACATTCAAGATGCCCTCTTCTAGCTATTTGAAAATAAACAATAAATTATTGTTGGCTATAGTCACCCTACAGTGTTATAGAACACTAGAACTTACTCCTCCTGCCTAGCTGTACTTTCTGTCTGAGAACCAACCTCTGGCTATCCACCCCTCCCTGTGACACTTCCCAATCTCTGGCAACCCTTGTTAAACTCTCTACTTCTGCGAGATTAGCTTTTTTTTTTTTTCGAGATGGAGTCTTGTTCTGTTGCCCAGGCTGGAGTGCAATGGCACGATCTCGGCTCAGCGCAACCTCTCCTCTGCCTCCTGGGTTCAAGCAATTTTCCTGCCTCAGCCTCCCGAGTTGCTGGGATTACAGGCACCCGCCACCACACCCGGCTAATTTTTGTATTTTTAGTAGAGACGGGGTTTCACCATGTTGGCCAGGCTGGTCTCGAACCCCTGACCTCATGATCCGTTTGCCTCAGCCTCCCAAAATGCTGGGATTACAGGCGTGAGCCACCGTGCCAGGCCGAGATCAGCTTTTTTTAGCTTCCACATATGAATGAGAACATGCAGTATTCTTTCTCACTTCCTCCTACCCAGCACTACCCTTCCCAGCCTCTGGAAACCATCCTCTACTCTCTACCTCCATGAGTACAATTGTTTTAAATTTTTTTTCTTTTTTTGAAAACTTTTATTTTGGGTTCAGGGAAACATGTGCCGGTTTGTTACATAGGTATACTCAAGTCACAGTCTCTTTTTAGTTCTACGTGAGGCAAGATTAGGACAATCATGAAATCCCTTCTGGGGGCTCTGGTGTGTGAGGGAGGGGCTGCAGAGTCTCCTGCTCAGACCACACTTTCTGGAGGCTGTGCACTTCACAGAATGGTCAGAGAAGTGGACAACGAGCCACTCAATGACTGTAACAGGGCTGCCGACAGGTCAGACAGTGACCACGAGCCTGGGAACATACCACTTTAGTGTTCATCAGTGAGCTCCCAGCCCATCCAGCCCCAGCCTGACTGAGCTTGCTCAGGGCTGAAGGTATTTCTCTCTGATCCCCCCAGTGAAGCGCCCAGAGCATGAAAATCTCTTAATGTTGTACAGATTATTACATCACCCTGGTATTAAGCACAGTACCCAACAGTTACCTTTTCTGCTCCTCTCCCTCCTCCCACTCTCCATTCTCAAATAGGCCCCAGTGTCTGTAGTTTCCTTCTTTGAAACACACCCATTTCTAACAAACCCATTCCATGACGACAGCATTAATTTATTCCCTAAGGCAGAGCCCTGATGGCCTCATCACCTCTTAAAACTCTCACCTCTTAAAACTGTTATAATGGCAATTAAACTTCAACATGAATTTTGGAGAAGACAAAGATTCAAATCACAGTACCAGGTAAACATAAATGTTATAATTTCATGTACTTATACATATTACTAACAAAACCTGAATAAGACGAGATATTTTTGATAATGAGGACATCTATAAGGAGGCATCTTCTTTCATTTAGCAATTTCTGCTTGATATTTAATGGTGTATGATTTGGCACCTAGAAGATTATGAAAATTAGCTTTGTGATATTATCATGGAAGCCCCCGGTTTCTTCCCATTCTGTCCACGTGGGTCTCTGCACTGTCCCTCTCTGTTCACCTTCCTGACTGCTTTGCTGGGAAGCTCCCATTTATGTAGCACATAGTAATTTTTACCCCAGTTGCATTTATCTTATTTGCATATTTTGTTATGGCAGATGTACTTGCTCTTGCTTTCATCCTCTTATGCTCCATTTTATATTTCTTCCAGTGGTTATTTGCATTTTCCACATTTTGATAAATGGTCTATAGTTTCTTTGCTTTTTTTTGGTCCTAGTAATATGGAAGACACACAGTCTCTCTCTCTCTCTCATTCTCTCTCTTTTGAGTCAGAGTCTTTCTCTGTTGCCCAGGCTGGAGTGCAGGGGCACAATCTCAGCTCACTCTGACCCCTGCCTCCCAGACTCAAGTGATTCTCCTGCCTCAGCCTCCCAAGTAGCTGGGGTTATGGGAGTGTGCCACCATGCCTAGCTAATTTTTGTATTTTTAGTAGAGACAGGGTTTCACTACATTGGCCAGGCTGGTCTTGAACTCCTGACCTCCAGTGATCTACCTGCCTCAGCCTCCCAAAGTGCTGGGAATTACAGGCATGAACCATAGCATGCAGCCACACAGTTTCTTTTTAGTTCTATGTGGGGCAACATTAGGACAATCATGAAATCCCTTCTGGGGGCTCTGGTGTGTGAGGGAAGGGCTGCAGAATCTCTTGCTCAGAGCACACTTTCTGGAGGCTGTGCACTTCACAGGCTGGTCAGAGAGGTGGACAACAAGCTGCTCAATGACCNTGGTCCTAGTAATATGGAGGGCACACAGTCTCTCTCTCTCTCTCTGAGTCAGATTCTTGTTCTGTTGCCCAGGCTGGAGTGCAGTGGCACAATCTCAGCTCACTGCCACCTCTGCCTCCCAAGTTCAAGTGGTTCTCCTGCCTTAGCCTCCCGAGTAGCTGGCATTATGGAAGTGTGCCACCACACCTAGCTAATTTTTGTATTTTTAGTAGAGACAGAGTTTCATCACGTTGGCCAGGCTGGTCTTGAAGTCCTGACCTCTTGTGATCCACCTGTCTCAGCCTCCTAAAGTGCTGGGAATTACAGGCATGAACAATCGCACCCAGCCACACAGTCTCTTTTTAGTTCTATGTGGGGTAACATTAGGACAATCATGAAATCCCTTCTGGAGGCTCTGGTGTGTGAGGGAGGGGCTGCAGAGTCTCCTGCTCAGACCACACTTTCTGGAGGCTGTGCACTTCACAGGCTGGTCAGAGAAGTGGACAACGAGCCACTCAATGACTGTAACAGGGCTGCCGACAGGTCAGACAGTGACCACGAGCCTGGGAATATACCACTTTAGTGTTCATCAGTGAGCTCCCAGCCCATCCAGCCCCAGCCTGACTCAGCGGCACAGGGGTAAAGGTGTTTCTCTGTGATCCCCCACTGAAGTGCCCAGAGCATGAGAATCTCTTAATGGAGGCTGCCGTGGCTAAGCCCCCCTGGTGAGGGATGCTTTGGACTAAGGAGACAGCTATACCCATGGGTGTCACCTGGAAACCTTAGCATCACCGCTGCTGGTGCACTCACAACGCCAGACCATGGACTCCAGGTGGTAAGGACCGTTCCATGTGCTTTCCTGTGACCCAGCATGCCCCCGCCCTGCCTAATGTGCAGCTCAGCATGTGCAGCACAGTCAGGGAGGATCCTGGGAAACAGGCACTGCCTCCTCACTTCTCTCTTCAGTGCAAACCAGGATGTTCCCAGGAGCACAGACTGCATGTGACTGTGCCCCCATCGCCGAGCACACTGGCCAGTGGCAGGAGGACTTGCTGCCAAATAAAGGTTTGGAGTTCTGGGGGCCGTGATCTGGGCCACGGTGGGAGGTGAAGAGGGTGGATCATCTCTGGCGAGGTGTGAGCTGAGGCGCCAGGTAGGAGGGAGATGGTGCACTGGGGGCTTCCTGGGGGGAGAACGGGCAGTGGGGCTGCAAGAGTAGGAGGTGCTGGATCTGACCTGGGAGATACACTTTTGAGAACCCAGATTGGACACAGCATCTGGGATGAGGGGTCCATCGTATCCAAGAGGAAAAATGTTGGAATGAATGAAGGCTGTGGAAATGGAGAAGGAGAAGGGACAGGTTTTAGAAATCCAAAAGTAAGGAACATGAAAGGATCAGGAAACGGATTGAAAGCCAGGCTGAGAGAGGAAATGCCAGGGAACATGGGGGCTGGTGGTGCCATTTGCTGCAGACAGTGGCATGGGGTGGGACATCGAGAGGGAGGAGTCTGGAGCTAGGGCGGCCTCATCGGAAGGATCTCGACAGGGCAGGTGGGAACCTCAGACCTTGCCACCATCATGCCTGCCTCACCGAGTTCTGGGGCTGTCCTGTGAGTGGTTCCCTTGGAGTGGCGTGAGAACCAGGGATGGCGAGAGTCCCAGAGCTGCCAGGGCCCGTCCTCCTGGAAAGTGGCTGTGCCAGCAGCTGCCAAGGCCAGAACTGCTTCCAGGAGATGCTGCTGATGAAGATGAACAGAAAGAATGAATGAGTGAAAGAAAAGGAAGAGCAGCAGGAATGAATGGAGGAAAGAAGGAAGGAGAGAGGGGAAGGGACTGAGGCTGCTTCCTATGGGCTGGGGGAGCTGTTTATGTGATATGTCCCACACATTATCTTATTTACTCCTCGGGGTAATCTGATGTTTTTGCTCTCATTTTAAAGACGAGGAAAAAGAAGGCTCATGGGGATAAGCAATGGCCAGGCCAGAATCAAACCCTGGCAATGAGACTCGTGTCTCTTAGTTCCATTGTCTCTAAGTGGAGAAATGAATGAACTATGGGGGATAGGATAGACGACAATTCACTTACTGATTGACTGTGTAATAACAAGGTGATTGTGCTCTGAGTGGTCTCTTCTGGATTGATCTATGCTGTTAGAAGTCAGGGCAGGGGCTACTCCTGGAAGATGTGGGGGACAGGCACACAGAGGGCTTCTGTGGTGCAGGTCACTCGTGTCTCAGGCTGGGTGCTGGGGGCCGGGCCTGGGGTGGGGGAAGCCTTTATAATGTAAATCTGGACTCCTATAGTCACGGCATCTTTGGGTAATTGAGACAAGGGCTGATGCAATCAGTAGAATAATAGAATGTGTCACTAATGGACACAGTGTGCCTGGAATGCACATTGCCCTAAACGCGGGGATAGATCCGCTGCCAGGGGTGTGGAATTTGTTAGAACTCATGCGGCTTGAGACTCCAGTGCCAAAGTGGGATGGCTTTGTGGCTTCAGCTCACTGAGATGCAGCTGCCAGCCTCCCCTAATCCAGCTGGCTTCTTGCAGGTTGAGATTGGAGGCTCATCCATGAAAAAGAGGCTTCTGGACACAGATGCTTTGGCTCCAGTCTTTGGTTCAATCAAAAGGCATTTTCATAAGCCTCTGTCTTCTTGCCCTGCTTTGAGTAAGTTCAGTTCAAATTCTAAGTTGCTTTTGGCTCTGGCCAAATTCTGCCGTTCTTGGAGGTTTGCTTTGTTTCTTTTTGATGCTCTACAAGTCAATAATTGCAACATACACCAAGGAGAGAACATGTGGCGAAGACAATGAAAAACAGTCCAAGCCTGCCACAGAAAGGTGGGAAGACAGAACGTGTCAGTTCTGTAGGTCGAGCAGCTCAGGGCGCACCACCCCAGAGCGAACGTGCTGGCCTGTGAGTGGAATTCCTCCTGAGTGAGCCCTGCTTTTTAGATATGGGTTCGATAAAGTTAATTCTCTTCATCCCAGTGTAATCTTCAAGTGTTCCATGGCTTTATTCCTCAAGATCTTTCGCCTACTTCACATATATATATGTATATATATATTTTTTTTAATTGGAGTTTAGGTTCTGGGGTACATGTGAAGAACATGCAGGATTGTCCCATAGGCACATACATGGCAATGTGGTTTGCTGTCTCCATCCCCATCACCTATATCTGGCATTTCTCTCCATGTTATCCCTCCCCAACTCCCTACCCCCTGCTGTCCCTCCCCTATTTCTCCCCAACTGACCCCAGTGTGTGGTGCTCCCCTCCCTGTGTCCATGTGTTCTCAATGTTCAATACCCGCCTATGAGTGAGAACATGCAGTGTTTGATTTTCTGTTCTCGTATCAGTTTGCTGAAAACGATGGTTTCCAGGTTCATCCATATCCCTACAAAGGACACAAACTCATCGTTTTTTATGGCTGCATAGTATTCCATGGTGTATATGTGCCACATTTTCCCTGTCCAGTCTATCATTGACGGGCATTTGTGTTGGTTCCTGGTCTTTGCTATTGTAAACAATGCTGCAATGAACATCCGTGTGCATGTGTCTTTATAATAGAACAATTTATAGTCCTTTGGATATATACCCAGTAATGGGATTGCTGGGTCAAATGGAATTTCTATTTCTAGGTCCTTGAGGAATCGCCACACTGTCTTCCACAGTGGCTGAATTAATTTACACTCCCAACAGTGTAAAAGTGTTCCTGTTTCTCCACATCCTCTCCAGCATCTGTTGTCTCCAGATTTTTTAATGATCGCCATTCTAACTGGTGTGAGATGGTATCTCAATGTGGTTTTGATTTGCATTTCTCTGTGACCAGTGATGATGAGCATTTTTTCATGTTTGTTGGCCTCATGTATGTCTTCTTTTGAAAGTATCTGTTCATATCCTTTGCCCACTTTTGAATGGGCTTGTTTTTTTTTTTCTTGTATATCTGTTTTAGTTCTTTGTAGATTCTGGATATCAGCCCTTTGTCAGATGGGTAGATTGCAAAAATTTTTTCCCATTCTGTTGGTTGCTGGTTCACTCTAATGATTGTTTCCTTTGTTGTACAGAAGCTGTGGAGTTTGATTAGGTCCCATTTGTCTATTTTGGCTTTTGTTGCCAATGCTTTCGGTGTTTTAGTCATGAAGTCCTTGCCTATGCCTATGTCCTGAATGGTGTTGCTTAGATATTCTTCTAGAGTTTTTATGGTGTTAGGTATTATGTTTAAGTCTTTAATCCATTTGGAGTTAATTTTAGTGTAACGTGTCAGGAAGGGGTCCAGTTTCTGCTTTCTGCACATGGCTAGCCAGTTTTCCCAACACTATTTATTAAATAGGGAATCCTTTCCCCATTGCTTGTTTTTGTCAGGTTTGTCAAAGATCAGATGGCTATAGATGTGTGGTGTTGCCTCCGAGGCCTCTGTTCTGTCCTATTGGTCTATATCTCTGTTTTGGTACCAGTACCATGCTGTTTTGATTACTGTAGACTTGTAGCATAGTTTGGAGTCTGGTAGTGTGATGCCTCCAGCTTTGCTCTTTTTGCTTAGAATTGACTTGGCTATGTGGGCTCTCTTTTGGTTCCATATGAAGTTTAAGGTGTTTTTTTCCAATTCTGTGAAGAGGATCATAGGTAGCTTGATGGGGATAGCATTGAATCTATAAATTACTTTGGGCAGTATGGCCATTTTCACAATATTGATTCTTTCTAACCATTATCATGGAATGTTTCTCCATCTGTTTGTGTCCTCTCTTATTTCCTTGAGCAGTGGTTTGTAATTCTCCTTGAAGAGGTCCTTTACATTCTTTGTTAGTTGATTCCTAGGTATTTTATTCTCTTTGTAGCAATTGTGAATGGCAGTTCATTCTTGATTTGGCTGTTATCTTTAAGTCTGTTTTAGGTGTATGCGAATGCTTGTGATTTCTGCACATTGATTTTGTATCCTGAGACTTTGCTGAAGTTGCTTATCAGTTTAAGGAGATTTGGGGCCGACACAATGGGGTCTTCTAAATATACAATTATGTTGTCTGCAAATAGAGACAATTTGATTTCCTCCTTTCCTAATTGAATGCCCTTTATTTCTTTTCTTGCCTGATTGCTCTGGCTAGAGCTTCCATAGGAGTGGTGAGAGAGGGCATCCTTGTCTGGTGCCAGATTTCAAAGGGAATGCTTCCAGTTTTTCCCCATTCAGCATGATATTGGCTGTGGTTTGTCATAAATAGCTTTTATTATTTTGAGATATGTTCCATCAATAGCTAGTTTATTGAGGGTTTTTAGCATAAAGGGCTGTTGAATTTTGTTGAAGGCCTTCTCTGTATCTATTGAGATAATCATGTGGTTTTTGCCTTTGGTTCTGTTTATGTGGCGAATTACATTTATAGACTTGTGTACGTTGAACCAGCCTCACATCCCCAGGATCAAGCCTACTTGATCGTGATGGATAAGCTTTTTGATGTGCTGTTGCGATCAGTTTGCCAGCATTTTATTGAAGATTTTTGCATCTATGTTCATCATGGATATTGGCCTGAAATTTTCTTTTGTTGTTCAGTCACTGTGGATTTTGGCATCAGGATGATATTGGTCTCATAAAATGATTTGGGAAGGATTCCCTCTTTTTGGATTGTTTGGAATAGTTTCAGAAGGAGTGGTACCAGCTCCTCTTCGTATGTGTGGTAGAGTTCTGCTGTGAACCCATCTGGACCTGGGCTTTTTTTAATTGGTAGGCTATTAATTGCTGTCTCCACTTCAGCCCTTGTTATTGGTCTATTCAGGGTTTTGACTTCTTCCTGGTTTAGACTTGGGAGGGTGTACATGTCCAGGAATTTATCCATTTCTTCCAGGTTTATTGGTTTACGTGCATAGAGTCGTTTGTAGTAACCTCTGATGGTAGTTTGTATTTCTGTGGAATCTGTGGTAATATCCCCCTTATCGTTTTTTTATTGCATCTATTTGATTCTTCTCTCTTTTCTTTTTTATTAATCTGGCTAGTGGTCTATTTTGTTGATCTTTTCAAAAAACCAGCTCCTGGATTTATTAATTTTTTGAAGGGTTTTTTTTTTGTGTCTCTGTCTCCTTCAGTTCTGCTCTGATCTTAGTTATTTCTTGTCTTCTGCTAGTTTCTGCGTTTTTTGATCTTGCTCCTCTAGCTCTTTCAATTTTGGTGATAGGGTGTCTATTTTAGATCTTTCCTTGCTTCTCATGTGGGCATTTATTGCTATAAATGTGCCCCAGAGATTCTGGTATGTTGTGTCTTCATTCTCGTTGTTTTGTAAGAACATCTTTATTTCTGCCTTTATTTCATTGTTTATCCAGTCAACATTCAAGAGCCAGTTGTTCTGTTTCCATGAAGTTGTGTGATTCTGAGTTAGTTTCTTAATCCTGAGTTCTAATTTGATTGCACTGTGGTCTGAGAGACTGTTTGTTATGATTTCTGTTCTTTTGCATTTGCTGAGGAGAGATTTACTTCCAATTATGTGGTTAATTTTAGAGTAGGTGTGATGTGGTGCTGAGAACAATGTATGTTCTGTGGATTTGGGGTGGAGAGTTCTGTAAATGTCTGTTAGGTTTGCTTGGTCCAGATCTGAGTTCAAGTCCTGGATATCCTTGTTAATCTTCTGTCTCATTGATATGTCTAATATTGACAGCGGAGTGTTAAAGTCTCCCACTATTATTGTGTGGGAGTCTAAGTCTCTTTGTAGGTCATTAAGAACTTGTTTTATGTATCTGGGTGCTTCTGTATTGGGTGCATATATATTCAGGATCATTAGCTCTTCTTGTTGCATTGATCCTTTTACCGTTATGTAATGCCCTTCTTTGTCTCTTTAGATCTTTGTTGGTTTAAAGTCTATTTTATCAGAGACTAGGACTGCAACTCCTGCTTTTTTTTGCTCTCGATTTGCTTGGTAAATCTTCCTTCATCCCTTTATTTTGAGCCTATGTGAGTCCTTGCATGTGAGATGGGTTTCCTGGATACAGCACACCAATGGGTCTTGACTTTTTATCCAATTTGCCAGTCTGTGTCTTTTGATTGGGGCATTTAGCCCATTAACATTTAAGGTTATTATTGTTATGTGTGAATTTGGTCCTGCCATTTTGATGCTAGCTGGTTGTTTTGCACATTAGTTGATGCAGTTTCTTCATTGTGTTAATGCTCTTTACCATTTGGTACGTTTTTGGAGTGGTTGGTACTGGTTTTTCCTTTCCTTGTTTAGTGCTTCTTTCAGGAGCTCTTGTAAGGCAGACCTGGTGGTAGTGAAATCTCTGAGCAATTGCTTGTTCGTAAAGGATTTTATTTCTCCTTCGCTGATGAAGCTGAGTTTGGCTGGATATGAAATTCTAGGTTGAAAGTTATTTTCCTTAAGGATGTTGAATATTGGCCTCCACTCTCTTCTGGCTTGTAGAGTTTCTGCTGAGAGATCCACTGTGAGTCTGATGGACTTCCCTTTGTGGGTATATCGACCCTTCTCTCTGGTTGCCCTTAGCATTGTTTTCCAGCTTTGATTCATTCTCTCCATCACATTCAGGTACACCTATCAAACGTAGATTAGGTCTTTTCATGTAATCCCATATTTCTTGGAGGCTTTGTTCATTTCTTTTTACTCTTTTTTCTCCAATCTTGCCTTCTCATTTTGTTTCATTGACTTGATCTTCAATCTCTGATATCCTTTCTTCTGCTTGGTCAATTCGGCTATTAAAACGTGTATATGCTTCACGAAGTTCTCATGTTGTGTTTTTCAGCTCCATCAATTCATTTATATTCTTCTCTAAGCTGTTTATTCTCATTAGCATTTCATCAAACCTTTTTTCAAGGTTCTTAGTTTCTTTGCATTCGGTTAGAACATGTTCTTTTAGCTCAGAGAAGTTTGTTATTACCCACTTCCTGAAGCCTATTTCTGTCAATTCATCAGACTCATTCTCCATCCAGCCTTGTTCCCTTGCTGGTGAGGAGTTGTGATCTCTTGGAGGAGGAGAGGCATTCTGGTTTGGGGCATTTTATTCCTTTTTGCACTTGTTTCTTCCCATCTTTGTGGATTTATTTACCTGTGGTCTTGTAGTTAGTGACTTTCAGATGGGGTCTCTAAGTGAATGTCCTTTTTGTTGATGATGAAGTTATTTCTTTCTGTTTTTTTAGTTTTCCTTCTAACAGTCAGGTCCCTCTGCTGTAGGACTGCTGGAGGTCCACTCCAGGCCCTGCTTGCCTGGAGATCACCTGCAGCAACTGCAGAACAGTAAGGGTTGCTGCCAGTTTCTTCTTCTGTTATCTTTGTCCCAGAAGGATGCCCACCAGATGTCAGCCTGAGCTCTCCTTTATGAGGTGTCTCTTTGGATATACAGGAGTTGGGGAGCTACTTGAGGGGACAATCTGCCCCTTCAAGGAGCTCAAGTGCTGAGCTGTGAGCTTCGTTGTTCTGTTTAGAGCTGCTGGGCAAGTACATTTAAGTCTGCTGCAGGGGAACTCATAACCACCTTTTTTTCCCCAGAGGCTCTATCCCAGGAAGGTGGGGCTTTATTTATAAGTTACTGACATGCTGCTGCCTTTTTTCAGAGATGCCCTGCCCAATGAGGAGGTAGCTGAGTCACAGGCTGCCAGCAGAGGCGTTGCTGAGCTGGTGTGGACTCTGCCCAGCTGCCGTGTGAGCTTCCTTGCAGTTTTGTTTATAGAGATATAGTTAGAACTGCCTCGGTAATGGCAGTCTGCCTCAGTAATGGAGGACGGTCTCTGTAATGGCGGATTGCCTCAGTAATGGCGGACTGCCTTGGTAATGGCAGACTGTCTCGGTAATGGCGGACTGCTTCAGTAATGTCAGACTGCCTCGGTAATGGCAGACTGCCTCAGTGTACTGCCTTACTAATGGCAGACGGACTTCCCCTCACAGAGCTGGACCATCCCGGGTCTGGCTGTCCTTGCTGTGAAACTCTCAATCCAGAGCATTTCAGATTGCTGGTCTTTGTGGGAGTGGGACCTCCTGAGCCAGATCACCTGGCTCCCTGTTTCAGCCCCCTTTTCTTCAGTTGAATTGGCAACTCTGTCTCCCAGGCATTCTAGGCGCCAGTTGAAACAGCGCCCAGATTTGTGTGTGTTTTTGTGCGGAGACCCGCTGTCCTCCTGGGAATCTCCTGGTCTACAGGCAGTAAAAATTTGTTTGGAAATGCAGTGATCACTCATCCTCTGTGTTCTCACTGGGAACTGCACTCCAGACCTGTTCCTATTGAGCCATCTTGGATTGTCTCCAATTGTTTTAATTTTTAGCACCCACAAATGAGTGAGAACCACGTGAAGTTTGTCTTTCTGTGCCTGGTTTATTTCACTTAATATAATGTCCTCTAGCCTCATCCATGTTGCCTCAAATGACAGAATTTTGTTCTTTTTGATGCTAAAAAGCATTCTTTTGTGTATATACACCAAGTTTTTAAATTCATTCATCTGTCAAGCTACCAATGACCTTCTTCACAGAACTGGAAAAAATCACCTTAAACTTCATATGGAACCAAAAGAGAGCCTGCATAGCCAAGTCAATTCTAAGCAAAAAGAACAAAGCGGGAGGCATCACACTACTGGACTTCAAACTATACTACAAGGCTACAGTAATCAGAACAGCACGGTACTGGTACCAAAACAGAGATATAGACCAATGGAACAGAACAGAGGTCTCGAAGGCAACAAAACATATCTACAACTATCTGATTTTTGACAAACCAGACAAAAACAAGCAATGGGGAAAGGATTCCCTGTTCAATAAATGGTGTTGGGAAAGCTGGCTAGCCATGTGCAGAAAGCAGAAACTGGACCCCTTCCT
>NW_016107846.1:0-2220 GCF_001604975.1 Cebus imitator | reverse complement strand
TTTGAGATGGAGTTTTTAATCTTGTTGCCCAGGCTGGAGTGCAATGGCGCAATCTCAGCTCACTGCAACCTCCACCTCCCGGGTTCAAGTGATTCTCCTGCCTCAGCCTTCTGAGTAGCTGGGATTATGGGCATATGCCACCATGCTGGGCTAATTTTGTATTTTTGTAGAGATAGAGTTTCTCCATATTGGTCAGGCTGGTCTCAAACTCCTGACCTCAGGTAATCTGCCCACCTCAGTCTCCCAAAGTGCTGGGATTACAGACGTGAACCACTGCGCCTGGCAGCATACTGATTTCCTTTCCTTTGGGTTCATACCCAGTAGTGGGATTGCTGGGTCATATGGTAGTTCTAGTTTTAAGAACAAAGCTAGTATTGATAATTCTTCATAATAGTCAGGCTTTCTTTGGCTAAAGAATGAATTCTCTCAAGGGTGCCAGTTAAGTCACAAAGAATTAAGAATAATACAGTTATCAAGTGATGATAGTTACCATGTTACCAGGTAATAGGGCAAGAATCACTCATGCCAGGAGACATCATCAGAACTAGAACAGTTAATTCAGCAGATCCTTCAGGAATCTGGAGTCACAGCAATCAAGACAAGGTTCATGATCAATCAATTGGAAAATGGCCCTAATCCTCCAACCTTTCCTCCACCCAAGCCCCCTGCAACATGACTTTGCAGCTCCTTGAGCTGAGGCGAAGCCTATTTCTCCACCTCTTGAATCCCTGCCCAGTGCTGTTTTCCCGCTTCAGTTTGATGCAACACCACTCCCAGGAAAACTTTTGCATTCTTATTTCTATCTCAGCACTTGAAACTCCGACTCATAATGTGGAAATACAAAAACAAATAAGACAGGCTGACAGTCCCTGCTTTTAAGGAAAGCAAATAAATGTTTGTAGAATAAAATGTTAAAAAAAAGAAAGAAAAAGAAACGTCATTTCCTATGTTCTGATACTCTGGCTATATTTTCAGAAACTAAACTAGGCTATAAAGATCTATAATTTCACATGAAGACATCGGGACCTAAATTGAGGTGTTTAATGTTCTATGGTTGCGCGACTTGAATTTTTAAAAATAGGCCTGTGTTATTCTGTCTTCACATTGCTATAAAGAACTACCTGAGACTGAGTAATTTATGAAGAAAAGAGGTTTAATTAAATCATAGTTCCTCAGGCTTAGCAGGAAGCATGATTGGGAAGCCTCAGGAAACTTACAATCGGGGTGGAAGGCAAAGGGGAAGCCAGGCACATCTTATCATGGTGGAGTGGGAGAGAGACAGACAGCAATGGGAGACCTGCTACACTTTAAAACCATCAGATCTCAAGAGAACTTACTCACTATCATGAGAACAGCAAGGAGGAAACCTGTCCCCATAATCCAGTCACCTCCCACCAGGCCCCTCCTCTGACATGTGGGGCTTATAATTCAAGATGAGATTTGGGTGAAGACAGAGCCAAACCATATCAGGTATCCAAAGCATGGTCAAATAATCTTCACTTCAGTAATCACATATCATCACTTAATATAACCTTTACCCATTTCTGGACAAAAATTTACTGTCTTTGTATTGCCCAGAAAACATCATGCTTCCATTAACCACCTTCTTTTATAATATAGCTTTGTGTTCTTTGGCTACAAATATTTAAATCAAATTGGCAAATTACGCCACTGAGGACACTGGAAAAAATGTAGACAAGGACACTATTTCACCAGGACAATGATCCCAGGGGAAGCTCCAGTTAAGGCAAATTCATAAGCTGAAACTGTCTCCCGGTTATGTTACCTTCAAGTCAGAAATGTTCCTGTCTTTATAGCAACCCATACATTTATCCTGTCAGCCTGACAAAATTGTTTGAATGCCTACTATGTACAAAGTGTAGGCATCATTGCATTGTACAGCAATGCATGCAGCAATACAAAAGAAACAAATATAGAAATACTATCTATCTGGGCCAGGCGCGGTGGCTCATGCCTGTAATCCTAGCACTTTGGGAGGCCGAGGTGGGCAGATCACAAGGTCAAGAGATCTAGACCATCCTGGCAATGGTGGAACCCTGTCTATACTAAAAACACAAAAAAATTAGCCGGGCATGGTGGCACGTGCCTGTGGTCTCAGCTACTCAAGAGGCTGAGGTGGAAGAATCGCTTGAACCCAGGAGGTGGAGGTTGCAGTGAGCCGAGATTGCGTCACTGCACTCCAGCCTGGTGACAGAGCAA
>NW_016107845.1:1231754-1337474 GCF_001604975.1 Cebus imitator | reverse complement strand
TCTCCTGCCTCAGCCTCCTGAGTAGCTGGGATTACAGGCACGCACCACCATGCCCAGCTAATGTTTTGTATTTTTAGTAGAGACGGGGTTTCACCGTGTTGACCAGGATGGTCTTGATCTCTCGACCTCGTGATCCACCCGCCTCGGCCTCCCAAAGTGCTGGGATTACAGGCTTGAGCTGGTGTGGGTTTTTTAAAAAATGTGTATAACTATCACATATGAGACAACTATAATATAAAAATGAGAGATTAAAGGGATCTATATGACAATATGGTTTCTAAATTCTACTTTAACTGTTAAAATAGCCTAAGTAGACTGCGTGAAGTTGTTTACAGCAGGTATTTGAATAACATCTTTTTATTCAACTTGATTTCCTTATAATGTTGATGAGGAAAACAAAGTCTATTCCCAGATGGAGCTATCGTCTGGGTAATGTTTGCACTTAACTTTCTCCCATGTCTGTGAGGATTGTCTTTGAGTAGCATGGTTTCCTCTTACATCCCAAAGATGTGAACATTAGGTTAATCTATGTGTCTAAATTGTCCCAGTTAGTATTCGTGTGTGTGTATATGAATGTGTGTGTATGTGTGTTTGTGTGCAGACAAAGTACCCCGTGATAGAATGGTGTCATGTCCAGAGTTGGTTCCTGGCTTGTGCCCTAAGCTGTCAGGACAGGCTCCAGTCACTTATGACCCAGAACTGGAATAGATGGGTTGGTAAATGAATGAATGAGCGAATTACTAAAAATTAGTATATAAAACAATTGTATAATATATGATAATCATACAGATTTACAACAATATATGATATGATAAAACTCTCAGAAATCCCATCATATTGATTTTATTGTTTGTTTCTAAACTGCATAGTAGTAGAAAGTGTTTTCACACTTTTCAACTTAAAACATTCATTATTTAACCCACCATCACTATAGCTTCTGTCATTCAATGATTCAGCAAAAATTCTATAACTAGTCTCACTTGTTTTTATTAATCTTTCTTAAACGTATATATATAGCTCAGATTATTTTATTATTTAGTACCAAAAGACTTATTTAGAAATTTGGTGATGTTTTTGTAACCAGAAATATGCTATAGGAACTCATCTCTTGCTTATATCAATTGGCCTATAGTGAAACTGGTTTTGTTATATTTTTTTTTGCAAAAAATTACACATTCCAAGAGCCTGTTGAGAATATCAATTGAGAAGGCTCTGTATAAAGTCTAAAGTGAGCAATAAAAATTATATGAATTTATCAATATGGAGAAATTAAAATGAAATACTAAAATATGTCAGCCAAAAAAACAGGAGAGTAAACAGAGAAACAAAAAAATAGTGTAAAATAAAAGCACAAATAATAAAAACGTAAACCTAAAAAAATATATATTAATAAATATATTAAATGCATGTGACATACATAAACTAATGAAAAGACAAAAGTTGTCAGAAAAGATAAAAACAAAACAAGAAGAAAAACCAGAAGACATTGCCCTAAAATATTCTGTCTTCTAGAAATTCAATTTAAATGTAGTGATATAAGCAGAATGAACATAAAAGAATAAAAAAAAAAGGTGTCTTACATAAACAATAATAAACCTACAACAGTCACATTGAAAGCTGATAAAATCGATGTCATAGACATAAATTTGCTAGTAATAAAAAAGGATATTACGTGTTATAAAACACTCAATAAACTTGGAAGGCACAATAATGTGAAATGAGTATACTCCTAACAATAAAGCTTCAAAATGTATAAGGCAAAATCTCACAGAACTGAAAAGAAAAATGAAAAGTACACAATTACAGATGAAGATTTTAATACATCTCTCTCGATATTAAATATAACTGGTAGACAAAAAATAAATAAGTTATGGTACTTTATAAACCATTTTGTTCTCATTAAATTTATATAACATTTAGCCTGACAACAGCAGAATATAAGTTATTTTCTAGGGCATATAGAACATTCACCAGATCATGGATCACAAAACACAATCTAACAAAAGAAAAAACATTAATTAATAATTACACTTGTAAAATTAATTAATGTAAATTTCAAAATCATGGCAAAATTAAACTAAAAGTTACTATCATGCTCAAAAACAGACAAACAATACAACTATAGTCAATAGGAGAATAATAGAGAAGGAATGTAGAAAGCAGTGTAAGTTTGTTAATTACTCTGTGTGTCATAAGAATGATTCAAAATATATTACCTGTGGTAATATAATAAATATAGAAACCTGAATAGAAAGAAGGAATTAAAGATATATAGATAATTAAAGATATATAGAGAAAATTTAGAAACACTCTCAGCAACAAAAACACTATACTTACATGCTTTCACAGAGAGACGATCTTTAAAATTTTCAGATAGATAATTCTTTTTTAAAAATATAATTTATTGTTATAAAAAGTAGTATAAAATTAACTATTTTGAAGTAAAAATTCAGTGTCACTTATAGTCACAATATTAGGTATCACCACCTCTAACGATTGCCAAAACATTTCCATCACTTCAAAGTAAAAGTTTTTGATGGACAATCTCTTTAATAAATGGTGCTGAGAAAGCTGGATATCTATATGCAGAAGAGTGAAACTAGACCCCTATCTCTCACAGTATACAAACATTAAATTAATGTACATTAAACACTTAAATCTAAGACCTGAAATTCTAAAGCCACTAGAAGAACACCCTGTGAAACACTACAGTACAGTGTTCTGAGCAAAGATTTCTTGAGTAAGACCACAAAGGCACAGGCAACCAAAGCCAAAGTATACAAATTGTATCACATCAAGCTAAAAAGCTTCTGAACAGCAAAGGAAACAATAAAGTGAAGAGAAAATGCACAAAGTGAGAAAAATTAGTTGCAGACTACCTATCTGACAAAAGATGAATAGCCAGAATATATAAGGAACTCATATTACTCAATAGAGATAATAATTTAATTAAAAATGAGCAAAGGATCTGAGTAGATATTTCTCAAAAGAAGTCTTACAAATAAACAAAAGATATATGAAAGTGTTTAACATCACTAATCATCTGAGAAGTGCAAATCAAAATTACAATATCATCTTAGCTAAAGTATCTTTTATCCAAAAGATAAGCAATCATGAATGCTGTCAAGGATGTCAAGGATGTAGAGGGGGAACAGTGTTAAGGGGAATAAAAATTAGAGAAGTCACTATGGAGAACAGTATCAAGGTGTCAGAAGAAATTAGACATAGAACTACCATATTATCCAGTAATCCTACTCCACTGCATTTATCCAAAACACAAAAATATAAAATAAAAAAGGACATTAGTATAGAAAAGAGCTATCTGCACTCCTGTGTTTATTGCAGCAGTATTCACACTAGCCAATATATAGAATCAACTTGTGTCCATCAATAGATAAATGGATAAAGAAAATGTGGTATACATTGCTTTTGGTGTTTTAGTCATGAAGACTTTGCCCATGCCTATGTCCTGAATTGTATTGTGTATGTTTTCTTCTAGTGTTTTTCAAGGTTTTTTCTTTTACATTTAAATCTTTAATCCATCTTGTGTTAATTTTGAATAAAGTGTAAGGAAGGGGTCTAGTTTCAGCTTTCTGCATATGGCTAGCCAGTTTTCCCAGGACCATTTATTGAATAGGGAATCCTTTCCCTGTTGCACTTCTTGGTCAGGATTATCAAGGGTCAGATGCTTGGAGATGTAGGTGGTGTTATTTTTGATGTCTCTGTTCTGTTTCATCGGTCTGTATATCTGTTTTGGTGCCTGTACCATGCTGTTTTGGCTACTGTAGCTTTGTAGTATAGTTTGAAGTCAGGTAACATGATGCCTTTAGTTTTGTTCTTTTTGCTTAGGATTCTTCTAGCTATACAGGCTCCTTTTTATGGTTCCATATGAAATTTAAAGTAGTTGTTTTTGTTGTTTTTGTTTTTGTTTTTCCTAATTCTGTGAAGAAAGCCAATGATGGGAATAGCATTAAATCTATTAATTACTTTGGGCAGTATGGTCATTTTCATGATACTAATTTTTCCTGACTATGAACATGGAATATTTCTCCATTTGTTTGTGTCCTCTCTTATTTCCTTCAGCAGTAGTTTGTAGTTCTTGAAGAGATCCTTTACGTACATTGTAAGTTATATTCCTAAATATTTTATTCTCTATTTAGCATTTGGGAATGGAAATTCATTTATAATTTGGCTCTCTGCTTATCTCATGTTGATGCATATGAATGCTTGTGATTTTTGTACATTGATTTTGTATGCTGATTCTTTGCTGAAGTTGCTCATCAGCTTACGAGTTTTTGAGCTGAGACAATGGGGTTTTCTAGATACAGACTCATGTTGTATGCAAAAAGAGACCATTTAATTTCCTCTCTTCCTATTTAAATACCTTTATTTCTTTCTTTTGCCTGATTACCCGGGCCAGAACTTCCAATACTCTGTTGAATAGGAGGGGTGAGAGAAGACATCCTTGTCTTGTGCCAGTTTTCAGAGGAAATACTTCCAGCTTTTGACCATTTAGTATTATATTGGCTATGAGTCTGTCATAAGTATCTCATTATTTTGATATATTTTCCATCAATACTTAGTTAACTGAGAGTTTTTAACATGAAGAGATGTTGAATTTTATTGAAGATGGGATCTAATTAAACTAGAGAGCCTTTGCACAGCAAAAAAAAAAGAAAGAAAGAAAAAGAAAGAAGGAAGGAAGGAAGGAAAGAAGGAAGGAAGGAAGGAAAGAAAGAGGAAAGAAAGAAAGAAGGAGAGAAAGAAAGAAAAAGAAAACTAGTATCAGAGTGAACAGAAAAGCTATAGAATGGGAGAAAATTTCTGCAAAGGTATAATATTTTGCAAAATATCTGACAAAGGTGTAATAACCAGAATCTAAACGGAGGTTTAAAAATTTACAAGAAAAAAACAACACTATCAAAAAGTTGGCAAAGGATATGAACAGATGCTTATCAAAAGAAGACGAAAAAAAAAAAAACAGGAAAAAAAGCTCATCATAACTTATCATTAGAATATTGCAAATCAAATCCACGATGAGATACCATATCATGCCAGTCAGAACGGCGATTATTAAAAAGCCAGGAAACAATAGATGCTGGCAAGGCTGTGGAAAAATAGAAACACTTTTACACTTTTAGTAGGTATGTAAATTAGTTCAACCATTGTGGAAGACAATGTGGCAATTCCTCAAGGATTTAGAACCAAAAATACCATTTGACCCAGCACTCTCATTATTTGTTATATACCCACAGGTATATAAATCATTCTACTATAAAGACATATGCACACATATATTTATTACAGCACTATTTACAATAGCATAAACTTAGAACCAACCAAATGCCCATGAATGATAGACTGGATAAAGAAAATATGCCACATATACACCATGGAATACAATGAAGCCATAAAAAAAGAATGATATTATGTTGTTTGCATGGACGTGGATGAAGCTGGAAGCCATAATTTCCATAAACTAACACAAGAACAGAAAGATAAACACTGCATGTTCTCACTCATAATTAGGAGTTGAACAATGAGAACACATGAACACAGGGAGGGGATTAACACTTACGGGTGCCTGTTAAAGGTGGAGGTCAAGGGGAGGGAGAGTATTAGGACAAATACCTAATGCATGTGGAAACTAAAACCTAAATGATGGGTTGATAGGTGCAGCAAACTACCATGACACATATATAACTATGCAACAAACTTGCACACTCTGCATCTGTTTTCCTGAACTTAAAGTAAAATGAAAATAAATAAATAAATAAAAATATAATATGATATACACATAATATAGTATTATTAAACCATGAAAAAGAATAAAATTTTATCAATGGTGACAACATAAATGAAACCAGGGGACATTATAGTAAAGTGAAATAAACCAAGGCACAGAAAGATATATATCACATGTTCTTACTAATATCTAAAAGCTTTTAAGAAAATTGAACATATTGAGATAGAGAGAAGAATAATGACTGTCAGAGGCTGGGAAGGGTAGTGGTGAGAGGGAGATAAACAGTGAATGGTTAAGGGGTACAACATTATTATTTATAATAATTAAAATAAGTGAATAACAATAAATAAAAGTTTAAAAAACAACAAAAAAATACCTATTATTTCTCTCCATTCACCTCCCTCCTCAGTGTCTGGTTAAAAACAATTTGCATTAAGCATCTATAGACAGATTGATTGATTGATGTATTTAATGATACGATTTGGCAATGTGTCCCCATCTAATCTCATCTCGAAATGTAATCCCCATGTGTTCAGAAGGGACCTAGTAAGAGGTGATTGGATAATGTGGGAGGCTTCTCCCATGCTGTTCTTGTGATAGTGGGGAAGTTCTCATCACATCTGATGTTTAAAAGTGGCAGTTTCCCTTGCACTCTCTCTCCTGCTGCCATGTAAGGTATTCTTTGCTTTCCCTTTGCCTTCTGCGATGATTGTAAGTTTCCTGGGGCCTCCCCAGCCATGTGGAATTGTGAGTCAATTAAACCCCTTTTGTTTATAAATTACTAGTCTTGAGTTGTATCTCTGTAGCAGTGTGAAAATGGATTAATACAGTTAGTTTATCTATCAATTTAAATTTTTGACTAATATATTTGACTTAATCTAATATATTCCTAATATTCAACATGCAATTAACATAATTATAAATATTTTTTTATTGTCCATTATTTTTATGAGTGCTAATTTTAAAAATAAAGTATGTTTTTATTGATTATTGATTAATTTTAAATATGGATTAATAGTAATTATAAATATTTATGGGCTCCATGTGACATTTTGATATAACTATACAGTATTTAGTAATCAAATCAAGGTAATTGGTACATTCATCACCATGTACATTCATCATTTTTTTGTGTTAGGAACATTCTAATCCCATCAAGTAATTTTGAAATATACAATAAATTATTTTAAACTATAGTTGCTACATTATACTACTGAACAATAGATATTATGCCTAATCTAACTGCATATTTGTACCCATTAACCATCCCCTTTTTATCTCCTCCTCACCACTACCCTTCCCAGTCTCTGGTAACCATCATTCTATTCTCTATCACCATGAGGTTTTTGTTTTGTTTTGTTTTTATTCATGAAAATATGAGATAGTTGTCTTTGTGTGCCTGACTTATTTCAGTTTTCTCTATGCTGTTGCAAATTACAGGGTTTTATTTTTATGGCTGAATAAGAATTCATTGTGCATATGTACCACATTTTCTTTAGCTATGGATTTATTCTGAATATTTTATATAAATGAACTCATAATATGTGACTTTTTCTGATTAGCTTCTTTCTTCTTTCACTTAGCTTAGTGTTTCAAAGTTTGTCCACATTTTTGAAAGTGTCAGAACTTCATGCTTTTTTGGCTGATAAATATTCCATTATTTTTTAAATTTATCCAAAATGTATTCAAAATATATTGCTTTGTTTATGGACATTTGGGTTATTTCTACATATTGACTCAAGATTAATGCTGTTTGTGAACATTTGAGTATGTGTTTGTTTAAATACTTGTTTTTACTTAGTTTGAAGTATATTTAGGAGAGTAATTGCAATTCTGTATTTAACTTTCTTGAGGAACTTCTAAACTGTTTTTCACAGCTGAATAATTTTAGATTTTTACCAGCAATGTCTGAGCATTTTTAGTTCTTGATATCCTCATTAATATTCATTTTTTTATAAAGTTTTTTTTTCAACTGATAATTCATTGTGGTATTAATTTGTGGTATTAATTGTGGTATTAATTTGTATTTTCCACTGACTAATGATATGGAGCATTTTTTTTCATGTTTTCTGGGTCATTTGTATACATTATTTGGGGAAATATCTATTCAAGTATTGTGTCCACAGTTTAATAGAGTTTGAGTTTCTTCTTTCATTGTCAAGCTTTAAACATTCTTCATAGACAGTTTGAGTAACAAAAAGAAAATGACCTCAATTTAATGTAACATATCAAATTTACAAAAATCCTGAAGTGCATAGGAATTCACAGAAAAACATTTTGTCAGGATGATCACACTTAGGTCACTGAAAGGGACACCTTTGACAGGTCAGTGCAATGGGTAATCCATGTTATAAGATATTTTCCCTGATGATTAGTCACTTTATAGCATTTTACTGGCTTTATGAATAAAAATTATGATCAAGGGAATTGCAATTGGCTGGATCTGTGAATAAAATCTACCCAAGAAAATCTTAAACATTTTTGTTCAAGATGGGGCTCCTTTGATATTCCAAAACTTACATGTCTGCTTACACAATTCGAACAAAGAAAATAGTGAACACCTAGGGGACAGTTGGAAGCTATTTTTCCATTGATGCTTTAAAAATTCTAAATAGAAAAAGAGCTAATATCCAGATTCTACAAAGAACTTAAACAAATTTACCCCAAAAAAACAACCCAATCAAAAAATGGGTGAATAATATGAACAGATACTTTTCAAAAGAAGACATTTATGCAGTCAACAAACATATGAAAACAAGCTCATCATCACTGGGTATTAGAGAAATACCAAGTAAAATCACATTGAGATACTATCTCACGCCAGTTAGAATGGCAATCATTAAAAAATCTGGAGACAACAGATGCTGAAGAGGTTGTGAAGAATTAGGAATGCTTTTACACTGTTGGTGGGAGTGTCAATTAGTTCAACCACTGTGGAAGACCATGTGGTGATTCCTCAAGGATCTAGAAATAGAAATACCATTTGACCCAGCAATCCCATTACTGGATATATACCTAAAGGATTATAAAGTGTTCTATTATAAAGACACATGCACACATATCTTCATTGCAGCACTGTTCACGATATCAAAGACGTAGAACCAACCCAAATGCCCATCAATGATAAACTGGATAAAGAAAATGTGGCACATATACACCATGGAATACTATGTAGCCACAAAACAGGATGAATTAGTGCCCTTGCATGATGAAGTTGGAAATCAACATTCTCAGCAAACTGACACAAGAACAGAAAACCAAACACTGCATGTTCTCACTCATAAGTGGGTGTCGAACAATGAGAATACATCGACATAGCAGGGTGCAGAACATCACACACCAGGGCCTGTTGTGGGTGGGGGTCTAGGAGATGAATAGCAGTGGGTGGAGGGACTAGGGTAAGAGAGCTTTAGGAGAAATACCTAATATAGATGACAGGGTGATGGAGGCAGCAAACCACCATGGCAGGTGTATACACCTATGTAACCAACCTGCACGTTCTGCACATGTACTCCAGAACTTAAAGTATAATAAATTTAAAAAGAAAAATAATAAAATTCTAAATAGAATCAAGAGCCTACTATTGCCTGTATTAGAGAAAACAATTCCAAATTTGGTGAATGCCTTAATAAAATAGAAAAGAAAGCAGGGTCTTTTAAAAGACCCTACTCCCACTTAGACCCACTTGCCTGCTGCAGTGCCTGTCTTCTTGTACCCTTTTCACTGCCTCTGCTTTTATTTGTCACTCCTCCATTCCTCCTTCACTCTCTCAGGTGGTTATCTTTAAAAGGTTTTTAATTTTTCCTTAGGGTCCTTTGTATGTTTCCATGTAAAATCCTGTGATAAATTCCTAAAACTATATTTTACATTGGTATCCATTTTAATCCTCTTTTAACACACCAAACAGCTTCTTGAAAAAGCTTAAATCCTTTCTGTGCTTTGAGATGTAAATTTGCTATTCTGTTTTCTCTAAAATTTGGTAAGGGATTAAGTCATGTGGAATAAATTTCAGCTTGTTTCATTTACAGAGATGTAATTTGAATGCAAATATTCCTTTAAACTAATGAGTTTTACCTGACTCATTGTCAAAACTTTTAAATTAAAGCTATAAGATTTTAAATTTTGTCTGTCTGTATGTCTGTCTTATTTGTATATATACATATGGGTACTGTCTATGGTACCAAATTAGCTTATAAGAAAATATTCATTAATTAAGCAAATAATCCCAAATGCTTTTTAAATTTACATGAATTATTAATATTTTTGAGGATGGGACTAGTTAAAAATTTTGGTTTGATGGGAATGGCTGTGTCTTCTGAGTTATCAACAAAACATGCCTATATTCATGTTTCTTGCCTAACGTACAGTAAAATGGAAATAAATGGTTAATCGAAAATTTAATTTGAAATGATGGCTAGTTTTAGATGATGCTTCATGAAATTTCTCAGGCATAATTATTAAGAATGAATGGATTAAAAGGATGTAAGTGAGATGAAAGCATATAAATTAATTTTTGGAATTGATTGTTTTTTAACATGTTTACTTGGGAAGGTTTTTCACATTTTTTAGTAACTACACTTAGAGTTTTGCTAAGCTAAATTAAATGATGGATAGTCATCAAATGTCTAGATTACATTTGTTGCTGAATATGAGTTTAGGCTCATTTACTTTGGGTATCTTATTTCATAGAAAGAAATGTTATTTGGGTCTGTTAGTTAAGAAAAGTCCTCTTTCATGCTAAATATTTGTTCTGTTAGAAAGTCTATGTCTGTGGATATTGGAAACTATGTATTTATGAATGGCTGGTACAGGATTGACGGCTAAAAAGTGCTTATTTTTTAGGTTCCCATGAAATTAGTGTTGCTGATAGTTAACATTGTAATAAATATGTGTGATTAAAACTACGAGAGATGGAGAGACAATTAAATATGCAAATGTATAATGTACTTTTGATAAGAAAAATTGTAAAAAGGATAATTTTTTATGATGAATAATCTTGTGCAGTAAATTTATTTTCTATAATAAAAAAGTGAAAAATTCAAGGCCATTGTACATGGCCTTAGTAAGTTATGATAAGGTTTATGTAAATAAAGTTTATAAAAGGAATTTTCTGTGTGATTAGGTTGGCTGTAATTGGAAAGAAACAGTTTACAGGTCTGTGAATTGAGCTTTGATGTGAGAAATGCACTGATGCAGACAAAAAAAAAATGTCTCCTTTGTTGGGTCAAGCTTTCTTAAATATTTATTTTCTCATAGTAAAATTCGGTTTGAGATTTAATTCTGAAATCTAATCTCTTCATAATCATCCTTTAAAGTAAAAACAGTTTCTATTTCTGCCATATTTCTTCCTAATAGCTATCTAATTTTTCTAAGTTTAGGTTGAAAGTGCAGCTTTCCTTCCTTCTGTTCTCAAAAAGACCTAGCTGTGTTGGCTAGTGTGATAACTCTCTCATTTAACCTTTTTGTTAGCTGCTGTAACTTTTTCTTCAATTCTAGCTCTCCTTTTAATGCTTGATATGCTAACATGTTTATCTTGAAGGTCTTGAAACTCAGTGTTTCCTCCAATATAACTTGATTCCGTACTGTTGACATTTTTTAATGTTTCTAAATTATTCCTTATACCAAGAAATTTATTATGCTATTGATAAAAACTGTGCATTCTCCTCAGCTAAAGGTGTTTTTTCTTGTTACATTCCTCTGAAATTGAGTGTATCCTCATAATCCTATGAGGATATTCTTTCTGTGTTTAATAAAATTCAGCTATCTTTTTCATCAGGTTTAATTTTTAGGCCATCTAAATGGGCTTTCTTTAGAGGGAACTGATGACACAGCAGGAGATTTCTTTGCTTTTTGTTTTGTTTTGTTTGTTTTTCCTTTATAGTAACTGACCAAGGAAACAAAAATTCTGTTTTACCAAGATTTTTTTTTTGTGCTTCCTGTTGTCTTTATTCAATTTTTGCTTACTTAGGATAAATGAACTTCAAAAGGGTCATGGCTTTTACATCCATATAACTTTTTGTATTGCTTTTGATGTCTTTTGATTATCCGTTTAGTTAAATGAATAATCATTTTACAGTGACCTGTGATTCTGTTAATAAGTGCTTTGAATCTTTTCACATTTTTTTGGCAGGCTTCCTCAGGAACAGAATCTCAAATTGTCTTTTTGACCTAAAACTAACTTTGGGATTTTCCAGTTAGGCCCCTGGAGAACATCAAAGAATAATCTTTTATCATGTGGAGATATTAAATAAATAACTTTATTTGGTAAACTGTATAGAAAACATTGCTAATTGATAAGTGATACTAACTTCTTTCTCAATGCATTTCTGGGTATAATATGAAAATATGTTTCTCAGTTCCAGTTTCATAAGAATTCGTGTCATTAGTCATAATTTTGGATACAATTAATGTGAATATTCTGAACATTATGTGAAATTTTTAAAAGCCTAATGGTTCTTATATGATGTCAGTTGATTCTTGTTACATTAAATTATGCACGTAGAAGTGGCAAAATTTCCTTCATAATTGTAAATTTTCATCAGATTTTCTCTTTTATTTGTCATCCACAGATATTATTTTAAATTCTTTTCTGGAACCGTTTGCCTTTTCTTCTTACTTGATTCTTTCAAAATTCAGAATCTATTATTGAGTATTCTTATTTTATTTAAATAATTTCAATAAAAATCTTTTTTTATAAGTAGAATAAAATTGGAAACATTGGTTATTTTGCCACAGTTTTGACTGAAATGTCATATATAAGAATGTGCATAAAATTCCTGCCTTAAAGGTTTCCTAGCATTACAATAAAGAAGTAAAAATTGTCACTTTCTGGCTTGTCTAAAAATCTTAAGATTGTAAGTAAAAAATAAAGCCTGCTTTTGGTTAGCTATCTAGACTCAATATATTTTTTTTTTTTTTAATTCTGAGTTTCCTACATAATCATTGTGAAGAGGAAAAGTTATGTTTCTGGAGAAAAACTAAAGTACACCTGCCATTAATTTTTAGTCTTGTCCATTGTTTTCAGGTTCTTGTTATCTATCAATAAAATGACCTAGATCCTAAATTCCCCCAATTGCTCCCAATATTTGGCTATAACTAAATCCTTATATAGTCCCCTTGTCCTCGTCCCCTAAGTAAAACTAGGGATGCTTTGGAAACATTCAAGAAACATTTTTCTTACTTAAAGCTAACCAACTAAGAGAATTAGATGTTTTGTATCTTTTCCCTGGAGTTCTGAATTTATCCGTATGGTCACTGTAGCCAACCAACCTATGATGATTCCTAAATCAGTACCTATTCCCTTTCAACTGGGGCCCTTTACTGGAAGGCACTGCCTTTTGCTTGTCCTAAAATCTCTCATATACCTGCTAGAAGGAAATTCTTAGAAATCTACCAAGCCCATATTTTCTTCTCCCCTAAAAAGTATATAATACTTGAGTTATCCTCAGGAGATTTTACCACAGAAGTAGCTTTTACCCAAATTTACATCTACTCAATTACCTCACCAACATTAACTACCTTTTTTCCACAAGCTTCCTGAGCCTTTGGGCACCATCCAACATCAGCCATAACCCCTCAGACTATAAATGTGATAGTTGTGGACAGTTCCAACAATGTGACTATCATGGCAGAGTTAGCCCACATGAAGGAGCTAGATTAGGCAGATTTCTGTAATTCTGATTGAAATTAATACATAATCAGAAATCTTTCCTATATTATACCAAAATTGCCCATTCCACTTCCTAAGCCATCATGACACAAGAGAGATTCTTAAACTCTCTTACATGGTCCCAAAAAAACACATTGCATTAGACTGTCTCCTGGATGCACAGGGTAGTGTTATGTCATCACTAATACTTCCTCCTGCACCTCGGTAGATACTTCTAGCCAGGTCTAATTCGAAAAATGTAAGATCCTTAAGCTGACCAAATCCCTGAAAGGGCCGTCTTTAGAAAACCTCCTTGCTGGACTTACTGGACTAAAGTTTCCATTTTCAGATATTCGCAGCTGTTTTTCCCTGGTGCAGGACCCCTTCTGTCTTCTGTCCTACAAGTCCTAATGACTTAATTATGCTGATCCAACACCTTGAGACTTTAAACTTACTTCAGTCAGAAACCAGAAGCACATTAACCCAAGAAACTTTGAGTTTAAAAGATACCTTAGTGCCTCTGGTGGGAAAATGACTGTAGTTGGTCAACTGACCACTGTCCTGACATGGGGATATCTGTGAGAGATTAAATGGAACCCATGAATGTTTTCACCCACTCTGACATCATGTTGGATGCAGCCAACTTATTTGACCAACAACGGCTGTCTGCCAACATTTTTTAATAAATGGTGAGGAAATGTCAACAAATGAACCTGGGAATTTCAATCTTTAAGATGGATCATCAGTGACTAACTGGTTCTAAATTTAAAATAAAGTCAAGCAGCCAGTTCCTTATTAGAGGTCACACGCAAACTCCAAATTCTCAGAACACATACCTAGGTTTAGGATTCTCAGATCCTGCTTGAGCAAATCAGTAAGAGCCAATGGCCAATCAGGGCTTTCATGGCCTGTCTTGGCCAATCAGGGCCCAGCTGTATCAACCAATCAGAGCTTGGCAGATTTGAATTCTTAGTTGCATAAATGAACTTCATTGGGTACAAGTCTCCTTTGTTCTCTGAGACAAACCTTTAATTTACACCAAAGGCTACGTGCATCTCACCAGTTTGTAAGCTGCTCACAGGAATAAAGTCTTTCTTCCAAATTCCTTTTCAGAGAACTTTCGTTCACATGACCATATTGAATATAAACCTGGAATTCTATGTACTCTATGAATTATTTTATCTCTACTAGCTATAATACCATTTTATTGCTGTAATTTGCCAATGTTTCCTTATATGGTATTTAAGGGAATGAGTTTACTTACCAAGTACTTAAATTTTTCTTTACATGCAACATTGAAAATAAGAGCAGATACAAAACAGACTTAAGCTGTTTATATTTTATTATTTCATCCAAATCTCATACAATTAAAATGTGTAATGTCAAGGTTTGAGCATTCATTTAGTTACATTTCCTACTTTGATTTTTACTTAATGATGGCCTTCTTAGTAACTGCTGGCATTTTAATATGAACAAAGGTGTTCTTCAGGGCAATAAAGACTACAGTCCCCTACTTTTCTCAAAACAATCTAAACTATCTCAGTTCCCAAAATATGTGTTTACTGTAAACTTGTAGGACAGGTTGATTTTTGAGAGGACGTAGAAATTTCTGAAGGACAAGGAGACACACACGCACACACACACTCACATCATTTTATTCACTTCTGTTTATAACAAATTTTCAAATGTGTTGTACATTCATTTTCTCCTAATTTACATTTATATTGTACACATCTGTTTTAAAAATTCAAAGAAGTTTAGAAACAAACAAGTATATTAAGAATTTTAAAAATGGATTATTTAATATCTGTTCAGCAGCTTAGATGATTATTTTTGCTTCCAGCTTATGTGCATTTGTGTTCCACTACTTGACTTTTTCTTTGTCTATCTTCATGCTTTCTCTAGCTCCCAGATGCTAACACAGCCTTGTGAATGCTGCCCACTCAGAGCAGTAAACAGAGCCACCATGCTTGAGAATAACTACTTTGAATATTGTACTGGCACATGTTTCAGCAAAGACAAATATTACCAGGTACCTCCCACTGGAATAACTAGATGACTTTTTTGGATCTTTTTCTCAACACAGAAAATATCTGAGTTTAACTTCTTCATATAAAGAACATACATTTTTGTAATGTTTATGTTAATATTCCTCATCTATTTGGCTTATAAAGTATTATATTATCTAAAATTTTACCCAAACATAAATTATATAAATATTAACATAACTTATTTTTCAGAAACAATTATGATAGAGAATTATTCACAGAACTTTGAAATATTATGAAACAAAGGAAGCAAGGAACTTTCATGATAATATATAAACGAATAATGTTAATTTTATTTTTTTAAAAAGTAAAATATTTCTTTCTAATGAGTAAATTATCAAATTTATTTGCAATATATAAAACATATTTCATAATTTAGATGCAAATCAGAAGCTTGTGAAAAATGTTATTTTATATTCAAACAATTTAGAAAAATAAAAAAACAATCTAAAGTATTCAACAAATTGAATATCATCATTTTATTATAATTTTAGATTAACTTATAAGTATTATAAACAGAATTTTGACATTTTGACATTACATATATGATACATATATACATTAGATGTGTGTGTATGTGTATATATAGATAAATGTAGAGAGAGAAAGAGAGTACAACCTATTCAGATAATCTATGTGTGGCAGTACATACTTTTTGTCCATTTTAGCTTAAGTCATCGCCATCCGTTTTGCATTCTTCGAATTGCTTCTAGTCTCTCAGGATCTCAGTTTCTTTCTTGTTTAAGGAAGACATTTAACTAATGTAATGTTATCAAATGAATTAAAGTCACAAGAAAATAATTATTAGTTTTTTATAAAGAAAACTGTCTAATATCTCAAACTAATCAATAATGGGCCAGGTTATTTTGTTGTTAAAAATAATATATTAACCAGAAATATATCCAAGCTTCTAAATTATGGCATTTAGCCATTAAATCTCTCTTCTAATATTATGTTAACCATTCAGCATTGCTCTATAAATGAGAGAGTTTCTCAATCCCAGAAAAGTTGGAGAAGTTACATTGCTGGTAAGTAGTCTGAACTCACAATGCCCTGTGACTCACAAAGTCCAAGCTTCATTTGTTCCTCCATAACCCTGATTTATAAATCAAAGTCAGTAAATAAACTATACCTACAAGTTCCATTTTTAAGCTTCTATCAAGACAATTACCTGATGTCTGAACATTTCTTACCACTACTTTAAAGAAATTAAAGAAAGATAAAATCTCTTTTTCAAAAGTAAAAATTTAAAAAAAAAAAACACTGATACAATCTCTATAGGAAAATTTTTAGCAGAAGACATATAAGTTTATATTTTGATAGGGGCAAAGAGACCTGTAAACTACACAAAAATGTCAGTTTGGGAGCAGAATAATAAGCAAGATAGTGAGGTTATTTACAAATGAGTTAATAAGTAGGATGTCAGATTAGCTAATCTAGGGTAGTCTAATAAAGAGCTCTCCTAGACTGAGAATTAGAGTTTTACATTGTAGGAAACCAGAGAAATACAGCTATATTTCAGTGGAAAAGATGACATACTTTTCAATGTACAGAGTTGTTGATTTTCTTTTTACAAAAGCATTCTAGGTATGTACTACAAACATGGTATTTAATATTCTGTGTGTCATAGCCTTTATTTCTAATTTGATTCTATATTCTGCTATCTCTAGCCATGATTTTACAGATTATTTTAAATAAGTTGCTCTCTAGAATTGTATGAAAGTTTGAAATATTTAAAAAATAGTTTACTGTGTGTCTTCAGAAAATTATATACATGTTGTTTAGAGCACATACTCTCAGGTTATCTCATGCTAGCCTTTTGTTGTCTTTGAGTCAATTTATAATGTTGTGGCGTTAACACTGAGTGTAAACTAGATTGGACTGAAGCATGTGAAGTATTGTTCTAGGTATGTCTGTGAGTATGTTGTCAGAAGAGATTAACATTTGAGTCAGTGGACTGAGAGAGGCAGAACCACTCTCATTCTGGGTAGACACCATCTAATCAGATGCCAGAGTGGCTAGGATAAAAGCAGGCAGAGGAAAATGGGGGACAAGACTAGATGAATCGTCTGGCCTCCATCTTTCTCCCGTGATGGATGTTTCCTGCCCTCCAACATCAGACTCCAAGCTCTTTGGCTTTTGGACTCTTGGACTTACACGAGTGATTTGCCAGGGCCTCTTGGGCCTTCATCCACAGACAGAAGGATGCACTATCTGCTTCCCTACTTTTGAGGTTTTGAGACTCAGGCTAGTTTCCTGGCTCCTCATCTTGCAAACGAACTATTGTGGAATTTCACCATATGATCATGTGAGTCAATTCTTCTAATAAACTCCCCTTCATATGTTAATCTATTCTATTTGTTCTGTCCCCTTAGAAAACCCTGACTAATATAGATTTTGATACCATGAGTGAGGTCCAAAAGAGGAGAAGGCCCTGTACAAGCTGCTCTGCCACTTGGGCCATATGACCCAGTAGATCCAATGGAACTTGAGGTGTCAGTGGCAGAGATGCTGTTTGGAGCCATTGGCAGGCCCCAGTAGGTGAATAACAGCAGACACCTGGGATTTTGGAGCAAGGTCATGCCATCTTCTGTAGATAACTACTTTCCTTTTGAGAGACAGCTCTTGGCCTGTTACTGGGCTTTGGTAGAAACTAAATTTTTGACTACGGATCATCAAATTATCATGAGACCTGAACTGCCTATGATTAACTGGGTGCTTTCTGATCCATCTGGCCATAAAGTGGGGCATGTCTGGCAGCATTCAGTTATTAAATGAAAGTGGTATACATGAGATTGGGCCCAAGCAGTTCCTGAGGGCACAAGTAAGTTACATGAAAAAGTGGCTCAAATGTCCGTGGTCTCAACTCCTGCCACCGTGCCTTCTCTTCCCCAGCCTGCACCAGTGGCCTCATGAGGAGTTCCCTATGGTTAGTTGACAGAGGAAGAAAATACAATGGCCTGATTCACGAATGGCTCTGCACGATATGCAGGCACCACCAGAAAGTGGACAGCTGTAGCACTATAGTCCCTTTGTAGGACATCCCTGAAGGACAGTGGTGAAGGGAAATCTTCCCAGTAGGCAGAACATCAAGCAGGGCATGTGTTTGTGCACTTTACTTGGAAGGAGAAATGACCAGATGTGCAATTATATACTGATTCATGGGTTATAGCCAGTGGTTTGTCTGGATGATCAGGGACTTAGAAGAAGCAGGATTGGAAAATTGGTGACAAAGAAATTTGGGGAAGAGGTATGTGGATGGACCTCTGTGAGTGGTTAACAACTATCAAGATGTTTGTATCCCATGTGAGGGTTTACCAATACATGACCTCAGCAGAGGAGAATCTTAATAATCAAGTGTACAGAAAGACTCACTCTGTGGCCACCGCTCAAGTTCATTTATCAGTGACCCCTGTCATTGCCCAATGGGCTCATTAACAAAGCAACCTTGTGACAGGGATGGAGGCTATATATGGGCTCAGCAGCATGGACTTCTACCCACCAAGGCAGGCCTGGCTACAACCACTGCTCTGTGCCCAATTTGCCAGCAGCAGTGACCAACACTGAGCTCTTGATATGGCACCATTCCTTGGGGTGATAATCCAGCTACTTGGTGGCAGGTTAATTATATTGAATCTCTTCAATCATGAAAATGGCAGTGGTTTGTCCTCATAAGAGCAGACACTCTAGATATGGATTTGCCTGTTCTGTGTGCAATGCTTCTGCCAAACTACCATCCGTGAACTCATGAAATGCCTATCTATTGTCATTGTATTCCACATAGCATTGCCGCTAACAAAGGCACTCACTTTAGGCTAAAGAAGTATTTCAGTGGGCTCATGCTTATGGATTTCACTGGTCTTACCATGTTCCCCATTATCCTGAAGCACCTGGATTAATAGAAGGGTGAAATGGCATTTTGTAGTCACAATTGCAACACCAATTAGATGATAATACTTTGCAGGCCTGAGGCAAATTTTCCAGAAGGCTGTGTATTCTCTGAATCAGCTTCCAATATATGGTACTGTTTCTCCCATAGCCAGGATTCAAGGGTCCAGGAAACAAGGGATGGAATTTGAAGTGGCACTGCTCATTATCACCCGTGGTGATCCAGTAGCAAAGTTTTTGCTTCCTATTCTAACTACATTACATTCTACTGGCTTAGAGGTCTTCTTTCCAGAGAGAGGAAGGCTGTCACCAAGAAACACAAGAGTCCTTCTATTAAACTGGAAGTTAAGATGGCCACCTGGTAAATTTTGGACTCACCCAACCTCTAAATCAACAAGCCAAGATGGGAGTTAGTGTTTGTGGAATACAAGTGATCCATTAGGGCATCTCTTAGTATTGCCATGCCCTGTGATCAAGGTCAATAGAAAACTACAACAGCCCAATCTAGGCAGGACTAAAAATGGCACAGATCCTTCAGAATGAAGGTTTGGGTTACTCCTCCACATGAAAAACCATGACCTGCTAAGGTGCTGGCTGAAGGCAAAGGGAATACTGAATGGACCATTGAAGAAGGTAGTTATAAATACCAGCTATGACCATGTGACCAGTTGTAGAAATGAGGACTATAATTCTCGTATTTCTCCTTCTTTTGTTAAAGACATATTTGTGCATCTATACACTTGTACTAAGAAAATAACTTCATCTTATTCCCTTTCTTTTTTCTTTATCATGTGACATAAGATTTACAGACGTCATATTAGCATTTAAGTGTGGTTAATTTTATGTAATAGTATTTGCCTTAGGAATTGATGAGCTTCCTGTTGTATGAAAAATAGCTGTATTATATTAGGCATAATTATGACCTTATTGTTATCTTTATTTTAAGAGTATGTATGATTTCAAAAGATGTGTATTGCTTCATATTGACAAGGGGTGAACTTGTGGTGGTTAACACTGAATTTCAACTTGATTGAAGGATGCAAAGTATTGTTCCTGAGTGTGTCTGTGAGGGTGTTGCCAAAGGAGATTAACATTTGAGTCAGTGGACTGGGAGAGGCAGCCCCACCCTCAGTCTGGGTGGGCACCATCTAATCAGCTGTTATCTTGGCTAAGATAAAAGCAAAGGAAAGTGGAAGGACTAGATTGGCTAAGACTTCAGGCATCTATCTTTCTCCCATGCTGGATGCTTCATGCCCTTGAATATCAGATTCCAAGTTCTTCAGCTTTGGGACTCTTGGACTTACACCAGTGAGTTTCCAGGGGCTCTCAGGATTTCAGTCATAGACTGAAGGCTGCACTATCAGCTTTCCTACTTCTGAGGTTTTGGGATTTGGATTGGCTTCCTGCTGCTTATGGACAGCCTTTTCTGGGACCGCACCTTGCGATCATGTGAGTCAGTTCTCATAATAAACTCTGCTTCATATATTAATTTCTCCTATTAGTTCTGTACCTTTAGAGAACCTGACAAATATACCTCTTGAAAAAATTGACTCTGCCTTTGAGTTTTTTTGCAACAGCTTCCTCATTAACCATGTTTCAATATCTTTAATGTATGTTTATTTTAGATTTGTGTGAGTCATCCTCTAGATTTTGGAATTTACTTCTATTCATAATGGAAATACATGGGGTGCTGAATCTGTTTAGTATCTACAGCAGAATTTGATAATACATTCAAATTAATGAAATATCATGGTTATTCACAACTTGTATGAAACCTTGAGCATACATTACAAAAAATGCCATCTATTATTTTGCTAGACAGTTAATTTAAAAATATTTAATATCCAGCCATAAAATTATAAATCAAGATTTTGTCTTTATTTCTTTTTATTTATTTATATTTTTAAGCATTTTTTAAGACATTCTGGTGTTTTGCAAAGGTTAAAGCACAGTGAAGCAATCTCGGCTCTCTGCAACCTCTCTGCCTCTCAGGTTCAAGCAATTTTCATGCTTCTGCCACCAAAGTAGCTGGCATTACAGACCTGAGCCACCACAACATACTAATTTTTTGTATTTTTCACATAGACAGGATTTCACAATGTTGTCCAGTCTGGTCTCGAACTCCTGAGATTAGGTGATCTGCCCATCTCAACCTCCCAAAGTTATAGGATTACAGGTGTGAGCCACCACACCCAGCCTTGCCTTTATTTTATCAGTAAAATTACCCTTTAATTTAAATTTTATGACCATTTGTTTTAAGATCTTTTCTAGAAAATTCAAATAATTTGAGACTATAAATATTTATTACATTATAAAGCCTAGTCTCATAGACTTAGAAAATGAAAGAAAACCTTCCTTTGCACTCTCTCTCTCTGTAGCATATAGAGTACTCTGTCTTTCAAAGTAGGATTTAAATAATGCTGTCAGTACTTGAAACTGCCAGAAGGACCAATGGGGCAGGATAAACAAAGTATATCATAGCTGTGTATCAATATTATTCAAACATTTTATTTAAAATTCTTATTTTCAAGTTTTGCCATTTATGTGTACAGCCCAAATAAGTGGTGTCCTTTTCTGTATGTTGCCTAATCTTATACAGTTATTGCAAGTTAGCAGAATATACGATTTTTATGTGAAATTCATTATTGGAAATCTTTCTTTCCCATGTTTTCTATATAGTTGTCTGAGGAAACACCAAGAATTGAAGGTTGCTGTAATAAATGTATCAGTATTTAATTTCCTGAGTGCTAACCATTTATGTGGCCTGTTAATCTACTACACTTCCTTAGCCCATTAACTTATATATTCTTAGACTCTATTTATTAGTTCCTATCTTATGTCAAACCTTCAATATTTTCTCCTTCATCCTCACATTCAGTTGATGACTTCACTTCTTAATTCACAGGAAAAAATAAAAAAAAAAAAAACAAGCAACAACAGCATTAGACAAAACTGGGAACTTACTCTTACTAGAAACACTTTATTCTTTTGAATTTCAGGGTTTCATCGTCTTTTGATTTTGCTCCATTCTCACTGCCCTTTTCTTCTTAGTGTTTTTTGATGATTCTCAACCTGACATTTAAATGATGGAATGTCTCAAAATTGCATCTTTCATATTTATCTTTTCTTTTCTAAATACATACATTATTGATGACCTCTTTTCATCATATGATTGTGAATTTTTATTACCATAAAATCTTTAAATATTTTATATACATCATAGTGAATTTTATATATGGCTATATGTTTTATTTTATATAATACATGGCACTTTTGTAGTATAAAACATGGTTAGTGTTCCAATTTAACTATTCTCTACTTGATATTGCATAGACCTTTCACATTTAAGATGTCTAAACCTAAATTTCTAAAATGTCTCTATTAAATCTGTCTACTGACATTCTTCCTCAGAAATTTAGGTAAGTTTGAACTCAATCACTAATTTGTCTCCAACAACGTTTAGGTTAAAAAAAAAAAAAAGAGCAAATAATATCACCCATATTCCAATCTGACAGTATAATAGAAGACTTAAGCAAACTTTAACTTAAATGTTAGTGAATAAATAAGCAGCTCGAATTCAAAGTTGCCTCTGAGATCATCTATGTGGTTTAGTAGAGGCAGAAAACAGATTATATCAATGGAGAAGACCCCCAGTCTTATGTAATACAATAACTGAGAACCATAAGAAGTCCTGGTGGTTTAGCACACTGGTTATTGTATTGCTGAAAGTAAAGAGTTTGGTTATTGTACAAAACCCTTAGGTGGCTTTCCTCATATCAGAAACTTGAAAATCTATTCTTTCAGTTTGTCAGGACAAAAATCTTGGTAGTATTCTAGACTCTTTTATTTTTCTCACACTCTGTATCCAGTCCATTAATAAATTCCATGAAATGTGCCTTCAAGATATTACAGTCTGATAAGTGCTCACCACTATCATGACTAATACGCTGGTTCAGGTCACCATCATCACTCACCTAGATTCTTGAACTAGAACTCCCTGCCCCCACCCTATCTTGCACTTAGATGCCTTCAATCTAGTCTTAACAAGCAGATAGAAGTATCCTTTTAAAACATGTCAGATCATTGAACTCCTCTGTTGAAGATTTTCCCTGAACCAAAGTTCTTAAAGCCCTATATAGATTGGTCTTTTGTTATGTCTCAGATCTCATTTTTTCTAAATCTCGAAAACAGTCACCTTGATATATCTTAAACCCTGGCACTTATTTTCTCTGTGTTGTGCTCATTGTCACTCGTACTCCCACATAACTGTAGAATTAGCTTCTCACTATATCTTTGCTTAAATGTTATATTCTCCTAATGACTTTTCAACTAGTTCCATTCTTCTTCCCTGGGGCAATCTAAATTCCAGGTCCCTGGTTTATACATGAATCTTTGTTTGTTTGTTTTGGAAAGAGAAAGGAGAGGCTTTATTTAATTTCATTAGTCTTTTTATCTCTCATTATAACAATGTCTAAGAAGCTCTGAAATATGGGAGTTGTTTTTGTTTGTTTGATTGTTTTTCTTTGTCATTTCTCCCTAACCTCCAGCGTCTGTTCTGTTTGTACAGAAAGTGAACTTCTGGTAGCTGGAATCTGTCCCAATTTGGCCCATGGATTCAAGAATGATAACCTTTCCCCTTAGTGTGAACAGGTAAGCTGTAATGTTTCTCTCAGCTAAACTGAAATTAGGCTTCATCCTGCCTTAGGCTTCTTGAGCATGTCTCACTCTGTCCCTTACGGAATCTGGATGGTCTAACTACAGATGTCCCTCTTCCCTTTTCTTAGGGCATTGACTTTAGAATACTTGTAATTGTATTTTTTTTTTCTTTGCCCCATGAGATATTTTTAAAAGCCTACTGACAGTTTCACAACCCATGGCTATCTTTCTAAAAAGATAGAACTGAATAGTAGCATACAAATACTTAAAAATCCAGTTAAGTGATGCAAAGGCAAAATGCAGACTTGATGATCAATACATGGTGTTTTGTTTCTCATAGATGACTTACCCATGCTCTGTGAGACAAGAATACAAATCATTTCACATTTTACATCTATAGTGAAGGGCTTCTGACCAAAAGAGCAGTGCTCATTGCACAGGGGAAGGTTGAAACCACACATGGTGTCTTTAGTCCCCACCACTCTTCTCCATTGCTCTTGTTACACCCTACTTTTTTCAGGATAGATATCCAACATTTTACATGAGAATATGTTACTTGGAACAAATGCACGCCACATTTTAACATATTACATTAACGCAAATTTACAAACAAAGATTAATTATTTTACATAACAGTTTTTCAACTTTGACTTTTTTGACACTTTGAAACAGGTTGTTTATATGTGTGTGTGTGTGTGTGTGTGTGTGTGTGTGAGAGAGAGAGAGAGAGAGAGAGAGAGAGAGACTGGGTGGGGAGGAGGAAGAGAAAGAGATGGAGTTGTCCTGATAATTGTAGGATAGATAGTTGAATTCCTGCCCTCCACTTACTAGATGCCAATCGTGCTTCTCGGTTAATGATAACCAAAAAAATTTTATAGTCATTGTCAAATGCCACCTGTGGAGGAAACTCCCTAAAGTAGAAAACCATTGTGCTGTATAGTATGTGATATTAAATATCTAAAACATAAATACATCTAAGAAAAATGAAACAACGTAAAGAGCTAATAGTGGGAAAATTAACTTTAATACCTTGAAATTGTTAAGAAAAATGAATAGTGTGTAAAAGTGTCTAATGCAGTACTGCTCAGATAGTAAAGATTCTATCTGTATTATTTAGTTGCAAAAATAGGAATAAGGATGAATGCTATCTAGAAATGTTAAAAATCATTAAAATAATAAAACACAAATTGAATTGTAAGTAAAGATGAAATTTGTGAGTTACAGACCAAAGAATTCATAACAGAGGGAGATGGTGATGGTTCATATTTCAGGATAAAGTGAATAAACAAACCCATATCATCCCTTTTTACTGGTGTTTTCAATGACCCAATTTCCAGGTAAAGATAATACTTTTTCTCTATATAAGTGGTATACCAGGTGAGACTTATCTTCAATTGTTGATGTTTTAACACATATTCATGAGCACTTTGCTTAATGGCAAATTTTAAACAGCTATCTCATTTACATATCATATCATACAGTGTTAGATTATTTTTAGTTGAACAAGAAATAAATTTCTCTTGATATGATTACTATTTTTTCCTTGAATACCAATGAAAAGTTGGAGATATTTGACTCATTTTTCACAGCACTTTCTCAGCAATGGCTAAAATTGATCAAAAAAAATTTATATTTTACAAATAAGTATATTTAAATGTATTGCATTGGTAGTTGTGATGGTTATTCCTAAGTGTCAACTTGATTGGACTAAAGGATTCAAAGTATTGATCCTGGGTATGTCTGTGAAGGTGTTTTGAAAGGAGATTAGTATTTGAGTCAGGGGCTGGAAAAGGCAGGCTGTCCCTTAATCTAGGTGGGCACTGGCGAATCAGCTACCAATGTGGCTAGAATGTAAAGCAGGCAAAAAAATGTAAAAAGACTCGACTGGCTTAGCCTTCCAGCCTACATCCAGCCTTTCACCTGTGCTGGATGCTTCCTGCCCTCAAACATCAGACTCCAAGTTCTTCAACTTTAGGACCCAGGCTGGCTTTCTTGCTCCTCAGCTTACCAATGCACTATTGTGGGACCTTGTGATCCTGTGAGTTAATACTCCTTAATAAACTCCCATATGTGTATACACACACACACAATAGATTACATTGTCTAATTCAGTCCATTTAACTGTTACATTTCTCTGATGTTCCCATTCAGTATTTTATAAAGCAATTTAATTGTGAAGATGATTTTAACATCGTGAGTCCATGTACCATGTGTGGGTCAAGATTGCCAGGGGCAGATCTGTGTTACTTATAGTTAAATAATTACAAGCTTGCTTTGCTTATTATACACTGAGATTTGTGCCACGGATCAAATATTGAGTTAAGAAAACTCCAAACTCTGACAGTAAAATAAAAATTGTATAAGGTCTGTAAAAGCAGAATTCAAGCAGTAACAGGAGGCCTATAGTAAAGACCATCTGAGTGCTTTAAATTACGGAATGCAGCGGTGTGGTTGCAAGGCAGCAAAGACTGCTTTGGTCCCACGATCTCTACCCAACGTAGGGTCCGCATGAGGGTGTCCTAAAGAGGGCTTGTGCAAGAACTCTGGGAAGGAATGCAACCTCTACTCACGAAACTCAGGAGTGTCTTTGCAGATGTGAGCTTGCGAGGCCAGAAAGCCTTGCAGGGCAGACATAACCGGAATGCCACAGACTCTGCCTATGTTCTCAGAATATGGAGTAATTCTGATTGCTCTGTGTCTGCAATGCTTGGGAGATAAAAGCCCCTTGATGCACTGTGTGTGGTCAGACCTTATAGCGCCTTATCCGCTCTGCCTCTTTGCAGATGCATCTTGATAAACAATGGGTGGTAAAACTCCATGTCCTAAGTTAGCATTACTTAAAAGATTCACATTTGCTATTGAATGCTGCAGAAATAGGCTCTCCCCCGCCTCACCGCCATCTTCCTTCTCCCCTCTCCTCCCTACAGAACGCAAAATTTACAACATAATGCACCTAATAAATGCATGTGGAGCCCAGAGCTCAGCGCCAATGCGGTTCACCCCACAATATAGTGCATTGGCAGCCTGGATGTGTAATGTAGAATTCTACTTTTCGTCTTTGTCTTATTTCTTTTCTCACTCCTTTGTCACTGCTTGGACTCGGGTCACCCACGTACAGGGTTGGGGCTGGCTCCCAACAACCATGTGTGTTATTTTGGGGACTTAATGATTAAGAATTTACACAAACTTAGCAAGATTTGAAGACTTTATGTTTAAGTGATGAAATATTTGTCAATGATCAACAATAACCATCTTTTGCTCCTATCCCCTTGAATATTTTCTTTTTTAATAACTGTTACATTTCTCTGATGTTCTCATGCAGGATTTTGTTGAGATTCACTAGGGGTGGCTGGCAAAATATTAGGGAAAGTTATAGATCATAGTCTCAAACCTTTTGGAAGGCTGAAAGGTTTTATTGGGACAGATTGAAGGCAGCCAGTCCATTATGTTAGGGAAGAGACAGGGATGATAAAAGACTTTCCCAATTTAAGTCAGTTTACTCCACGTCTGTGTCTCTACTCTGATTACTCATGTAAACTTTGTGCTGAATGGTCCTCTCAGGGAGAGATCCAAGTGGAATTACCCATTAATAGTGTTTACTCTAGGCCCAGAACCTAAAACATTTATCATTCATAAAACCACTCTTTTAACCATGTAAATTATCCACAAGCATGTTAGCTTAAAACGTCTGTTATGAATAAAAGTGTGGATGTATGGGATCTTGGTCGATAGGTTGCATTTTGCCCTCTAAAAGCAGCCAAGGACCGTCCCCAGACCACGTAAATCACTAAATCAGGTGTAAGAGGGCATTTATTACATACTATATCATCAATAGGGGGTTAAAATCCAAAATAAAAATAATGAATCCAAACTGCTCAGTGGCAAGAAAATATTCTAAAACATGAGCAAGTCACCTTAATAGAGAGCTTATAAAATGTTGAGCTTAATAGACATTTCTCAAAAAAGAAATGTAAATGACCAACAAGTATCTGATGACATAGTCAATATTACTTATTAATTAGGAAAATGCAAATTAAAGTCACAATGAGTTATCACCTCTAACCTGCTAGAATGGTTACTATCAAAAAGACAAAAGGTAACAAGTGTTGCTGAGGATTTGGAGAAAAGGTAACTCTTATGCACTGTTGGTGGGAGAGTAAATTAGTTCAGCCATTATAGAAAACAGCATGGAGGTTCCTCAAAAAATTAATAATATAAATACCATCTAATTCAGCAATCTCACTACAGGGTATGTGGCCTAGGAAATGAAACCAGTATGCCAAAGAGATATCTGCACTCTCTTAATTGTAAAACTATTCACGGTAGCTTAGATATGGAAGTCACCTAAATGTACCTCAATGAATGATGAATAAAGAAATTGTGGCATATATACACAATGGCATACTATTCAGCCTGTCATTTATGGACAGTAAGAGTGAAATTAGAGGACACTATGCTTAGTGCAATGAGCCAGACTGAAATAAAAATATTGCATAATTTCACTTATATGTGGAATAAAAATCTGCATTCATAGAAATAGAAAGTACAGTGATGGTTACTAGGATTGGGTAGGGAAGTAGCACAGGGAGATGTTGGTCAAATAATATAAAGTTTTAGTAAGACAGAAAGAATAAATCCTGAACATTTATATTACACTTTGGTGACTATAGTTAATAATAATAAACTTTGTGCTTGAAATTGCTAAGAGAATAATTTGAAATGTTCTCATCACAAAAATCTAAGTACATGAGGTATTTGATATATTAATTAGCTTGATTTAATTATTCCACAATGTATACATATATCAAAATATTACATCATATACGGTGACAAGTGACTGTCACATCAGGATGAGACATCAATCACCATCTGCAGAGGTCTGTCTTGCAGACCATGACTCAGTGACGGATGAATGAAATACACTCTCACACACCAGAGTACAGTGAATTTGAGTGGGCTAGGGAGATCATCAGTTCCTCTCAGAAGGCAATTGCATCTAACCAACCACGACTCCCTGTTCCTCCTCACATTTATTGAGTGTAGATTTAATAACAGAGATTCTCAGTCAACAGGCTTGTGGATAATTAAGATGGTTGAAAGAATGTTTTACCAATGATAAAAGCCTTTGGTTCTGGGGCCCAGAGTAAACACCATTAATGGGTAATTCCCCTTCCACCTCCATCTGAGAGAGACATTCAGCACGGAGTTTACATGAGTAAACAAATTAGAGTAGGGAAAAAGGAATGTGGAGTAAACAGACATAACTGGGGAAGCTTTTATTTTCCTAATCACTATGACTTAATACTCTAACATATGAACTGGCTGCCTTTATCTGCGTATGTCTTATAATCATTCTCCAATATTTCCCTTAATATTTTGGCAGCCATTCTGAGTGAATCCCAACAATATACTATAAATATATTGTTTGTTTTTGTTAAATAAATAAATTGCATACATTTCTACTACAAATTGAGCATTTTTATATGACTTTGGTCATTTTATCTCTCATAATAGCCTTAGTTATTTTTATTTTTCCTTAAAAATGGGAGTGGCAATAATCTACTTCTCAAGGTTTCTATCTCAATTGTATAAAATACTCCCTTTATTGTATTCAACATATTACCTTGGAACATAGATAATGCTTGTTTATTAATTATAGAAATGATTATTACTATTAATAACCATTAATAAGTATATATTTCACAGCAACCCTCCAGAAAGGGTCTTTACACTGAATATTGTTAATAATTTAAGAGTATGGTTTAAGTTTCATAGTCAAATAATTTTAATTGGAATAAAGTTAAACAGAATTATTCTTAAAACCAATGAAGTTTTCCAGAATCATTAATATGTTTATGGTTGTGACCATCTCAGAGGAATTTTATTTGCAGCAATTTCTAAACTTATTTGACTACTTACTACTGGCAGAGGTGGGGCTGTATATCTGAGGGATTACATTCTATGGATTTATACTTCATAAAATGCTGCTTCAAAATCACTGTCCTCATCTTTTCATTTAGGTTCATTTCCAAGTTCAGGTTTAATTAAATGTGGACATCTTCAACTCATGATGCATAAGAGGCTATCCATTCACTTATCATGTAAATTTAAGCTACATTAGGATGGCTGTATATGTAGCATATTTACTCATTTTGGCCAATTTATGTGAAAATTAACATTTTTATTCATATATCTTAATTCATTTAGTTCCATAGTTAATTTCCATTATTTTTTAACATATGAACATTATTTTAATATAATTGCAATAAAGCAAATATAATGTTGAATATTAAATAAAAATTAGTTTTAATTCTCAATTTAGAATTGTATACTGAGAATTGCTCTTTATAAAGCAAAAGCTCAAAGAGATGTGATTATTCACTTTAAGAAACATTTATGTACTAAGTGTTTCGCTTGAAATAGCTTTTTAACTTTCTGGCCTTATTTTTCAAACCTCAAAACTATTCATCTTATATATGACCACAGAAAGAGTGGCAATGAAATCATACCATTAAAGCCAGGACCTAGCAATGAATTTTGAAGTGCTTAATTTGTCAAATATAAGTAGCCATTTAACCTGTAAAAACATAACTAAACAAAGATGAATTCACTGAGTTGTGAAGAATTTTCTTGGAGACGGGAAAGTGATTGTAATACTAAGTCAGCATTTAAAGTATAAACAATTTACAGGAGTGTTCCAGTAAACAATGAAATACAAGTCCATCCTTAAGGAAATTGTGCAGTTTCAAAAACACCAATATAATGCTTTGTACTTGGTCCAACATTATTACCCATGGTAATATTTTTGCAATATAAGATTGTTGAAAAAGAAAAACAGTAAAAATAAATGGTTTTCATCCTGTATTTTCACCATTTAAAAATCCACGTGTCCCCAGAAATTTATGTAATCTGTAAAACAATTTCTAATTGTTTTTGAATTGCTTATCTTAAAGAATGAAAAGTTGAGTGCATTATAATTTATGTTATTCAGAGGACTTGATTAAGTGGAAGCCTAGATGAGTAGGTTAGAAAGTAAGCATTTCTACTTATATTTTCCATTTGTAGGTGAATATATATCATACTAATACTGTTCTTTATGTGCTTATTATAAATTTGCATTTTAAAACACTATAAGCTATGCAATCAAATGAAATGAACAGTTTTAACAAAAATTACCTGTAAATGTTTAAATAAATTTATTATACAGTGTTTCCATACATGTTGCCTTTCAAAATAGAAAATTACGTGATTTCATATTTTTAAAAATATGTATGCTAATTATATATTAATTTTAACTGAATTTAGATAAAAACATTGCTATTTTTGAATAGTTTAACCTTCTACATCTTATTTTTCTGGTAAATTAGTCAAGAAGGAGCCCAGTATATTTTTTCATTAAGAAAGATTATGTTGGAAATCCATTTTCTTAAAGCCTCATGATTTATTATTAAATATATTTGAAAATATCTATAAAGAATAGAAGAAATACATTTTAATTTGAGGATTTCATGTATCATCAATTATTTGTTTTCCTCCTGCTTTAGGTAACTCTTGATATAACTGTGATTTTAAAGCAAATTGTTATTAAATGTTGGCATTTAATAATTGCATTTTCAAAATTGTGTTTCAAATGCTCTTCACTGTAGTCATTCTTACTTTTAATGAAAGAGTAACAAATGCTGTATGTACTGGTTTTTATACATGTCTGAAATTTAAAAGATAATCTAATTGTTTTTTAGTTCTGTATTAAGTGGAAAGTAGGGAAAAGAAAAATGCCTTTCCCTTTGACCCACCTTTTGTTCGTTGTCTGGAGACCCTATAACTAGACAGATTAACAGGTGAAAAGCATACACATATTTCTGACCAACCCCAAAGCAGGTCATAAAACCCTCACGTGAGAGGTGCCCTCCTCTATGCAGAAAGGAGAGCAACATCCTTATAGCCAAAGACAAAGAGACATAGAGAGAAATCTGAAGGAGGAAGCCTTACTAAATTTCCTTCAATTTCCTACACTGAACGACCTGCTTCAGGGGTAGGTCAGAACTTCTTTTCTGCACATGCTGTTTCTCATATTCCTTCAGCTAACATATTGAAAATGCCAAGCTGCCATATTTTGCGGTAGTATGTCCTGAACCCCATCAGAAGCATGAACATGGACACACTCCAAATGAGAAACAATCACAAATCATAGTTTTTATGAAGACAGTTCTTTAAGCCAATTCCAGAGAACAACAACTTACACAGCTTAATGTCAGATATCTTTCATATAGTCAGAAAATATTGTGGTTCAAAAATGATTTTCAATATCAGATTGATGGTTTCCTTTAGCACTCATACAGAGATTAGAGGACTTTTGCTAATTTCAATAAAGTTAGAAGTTTAATAGAGGTTCTCAGTGACTGTACTTTTTAATCTCTATTTTAAATCATTCAATAAAATGTTAGCTATGAATCTCTGACTCAGAAGAAAAAAACAAATAATTGAAGGCCAAAACCACTATTTGCCCTTAAGCAATGACTATTCCATCAGTAAGCAATAGATAAAACAAACAAAACAGAAATTATCACCAGGACACTCTAGTTCAAGAGATGATATCTTTGCATGTCTGAGGAAATAAATAGAAGGGCAAGACTTAATTCACTGAAACTCCTGTGGTTTTGTAAAATTCATCTCAGATGCTGTTATCATAAAGTTTCCTGTTCAAATTCTCACATTTAGAAATCTCTTATGGACTAAGATCAGAGCCCTCTAAGAGGCATACATGTTCAGTACTCCTAAGACTTTCTTAATAAGAAAGTATCAATTTGTATTACCACACTATGTATGTGTGTGTGTGAGAGAGAGAGAGAGAGAGAGTGTGTGTGTGTGTGTGTGTGTATGAGAGAGAGAGAGAGAGAGAGAGGAACAGAGAGAGAGAGAAAGGTAGAATGTATGTAGCTGTTGCTGCTTCCTGACATTATTATTTTATTGTTATTGTTGTCTTCCTCAGTACACTTCCTCTGTCTGGGGTGCTTGGTTATCTTTTACAATTTATTTCTACCGTTGCTGCCTGGAAATTATTTCATACCTTCCTCACTGATATTTATTACTGCAGTATTTTTTTAAACATTTTCTTCATAATTACTGAGTTACTTAGCGAATTGAATAGTAGTGATCGGTTTTATAGGTCTATTTCTCACTCACATCCCCAACAGTGCTTGCATTTAAAAGGATAAATTGCACTTTATTTATTTTCATATGCACTTCGCATAGCAGAGAGCTTGCTACATAATTAGCACTCTAACTGTATTCATGCCAGAGTAAACCCAGTGTTCATATACTCTGTGGTGCTCAGTTTACACCATGTTTATTTTAAGGGAGAAGAGGAATATAGTCTTTTAAGTGTATTTATTTTTCAACCAATTTGATGACATTCACATTTCTTTTCATTGAAGACCTGCAGCAAAGGTCAGCTGCAACATAAATTGAGTCTTGATCCCAACAGTGTCAGGAATCAAACTCTACGCTTTTTTTTGCAGTTGTAGCTGGAAAACATCTTAATGGTGATGTCAATTAATATACAACCCAAAAGGAAAAAAAGAAAATGTCAAATGCTTCTACATCACAATTTGTAACAAAATCCTATAGGCAACAGAGTTATAAAGAGATTAATTTATAAACATGAATACTTTGTGGAATAATCTTAGATTATTTTATTTTATTGTTTATTAAATGGAAAAGAAAACTTCATACAAATCCCTTGTGATTGTGAGCAGTTATGCTACCTTTCTCTATGGTGTCCTTTTCACTCAGCCATTTGTGTGACATTTCATCCAAATATGCTAACATAAAGCATCGAACTTGACCACTATTCATCCTCCATCATCTGCAACGTCAAAGAGCAATAAATCATTCATGATATCCTTAAAGTAGTTCAACCAGGATATCAAATCTTACAACAGTAACATGGACAGAGTAACACGGTAAAATAGAAGAATCTGATGATAACTGAACAGTTGGGAATCAGCTTTAATTTTGGGGCTTTTTAACTTGTTATTTTCTTTAATTTGTTTTTATGTTCCTGGATGCAATATGTAATGAGGACTTCTTATATAAACAATACTTGTACGATTTTATATGGCAGACAACTTTTCAGTCAACTCAATGACCTTTGTAAATCTAATCAAAAGAGAAATTAGGTTTCTGTAACTGATGTATAGGAAGGTCACTTGATTTATTCACCTTTCTTCACTACCTGAAAAGTGAGTGACCTTAACTCTTTTTTTTTCCCTCGGAATTTCAAAGTGCTTAATAATTTATAGGTGTGCAAGCAGGATTTATAATTACAATTATACAACATTTGTAATATCTTGTGTCAGTAGTTACATAGCAGACAAGATCACAGTTCCTTTTAATTTCACTAGTTGCTTGTTTCTTGGTCCACTGCTTCCTTAAGTTCATATCATCAGTGAACTAAATGTATTTACAATTGATACATTTTACTATTCTTTAAATTATAAAGAGCAGAACATTTAGCATAGGAAAATTAGCATTATTTAGAGTTTCTTTAGCCCAATATAATGTCTTATGAATTCAGTTTAATACTTTATTGGAATAATCACATTCACTTCTCAAAGACTTAATTGTAAGGGCAATGTGGAATTGTAATCTAAATAGCAAATTTTAGGCAAGGATAAAACTCTTACTATGGTTTGAAGAGGGCAGAAAAATATGTGCCTCTCTGTCTCTCTCTCTCTCTCTCTCTCTCTCTCTCTCTGTGTGTGTGTGTGTGTGTGTGCGTGTGTATATGTATTATAAGAAATAGGCCCATCAGGAGATAATCAGATTGATCAGTAAATTGAAAAATAGAAAGTGAGAAACTCAAAGGAGTAAGAACTTCATCTTTTAAAATTTCTCTCTATTATCAATTTGATGATATTGTATATAATAATCTAATATTCGGAAACATAGTATATTATTTTTAATGTGGCAGTGATTTACTCTCCATGTCTATAATACTTCAAGTTTTTGGACTAATGTTTACCCAAGAGTCTTCGTGGCATTTACTTTAAGGAAAATATTTAACAATGTTGCTTAAGGGTCCACTGTACAAAACACACCAGGTGAAAAAAACAGCATACGCAATAAAGTAGAAGACACAGAAGTGAGGTATTTAATCATGTAAGAATTTTTTTTAAGTATTAAACAAATAATTTGTCTCCTGAGTTTGCAACTTGTAGTAAAATAAGAAATATGGTAAGGATAATTAAAGTGATTTTTTTTTTTCTATTTATGAAGGGCAAAGAGGCTATATTCCTCTCCTCTTTTTTTTTGTAAATTGTTTCTTTGGAAACATAGTGAATCTGAGTTTTTACTTTAACTCTTGGGAATGAGATAAATCTTATCTGTGGATTAAGCCCAGATCCCGGTATTTACAATTAAGAGATATCACCAAGGTCCTAGTTAAATGACTTATAAATTTATAAAAATATATTTCCTGAATTAGCTCATGGGTGTTTTGGTAATACTGCCTCAAAAAAGGAACCCCTTTGATTTGTTGAAGTTATTATTCTTCCTTCTGTATTGCTATATGAAATGTGTGACATTTTGTTCTAACTTTGTAGTTGCTTTCATGCATACAAATCTGCTAATGCTAGTATAAAACTGGCCTTTCCTATATTGGTATACAAGGCTCTTCTGTTGGTAGGAGTATTTTACATTCTCAATCTAAACGCTGACATTCACACACACATGTACATATACACATGTGCACATAAGGGGACATAAAGGGGAATGAATTCATGGTACATTTAAAAAATATTATAGATCTACATATATAATAGTTAAAAGAGCACAAATTGAATCTGATTAGATTTAGACTATTAATTCTCAAATTGTTTATCCTGAGATAAAGAGATTTAAAGTATTTCTATGATAAAATTATTTTGGGAGTGATCCCTTCATTCCTTCTTTCCATTCCAAATGTTTTAATTTTCACAATGTATATTAATGTATGAATATCTTTGCAATAAAGAAAATAATCCTGTTTATTTTTATGTTTATAAATATATTTAACTGCTGACACATTTTCTGAGCATATAGCCAGTTTACTTATCCTAGAAATGCCTTCTCCTTAATTCCTTTTTTTGAAACACTGATTTTGCTAAAATAAATGAGGGAAGAAAGATTATTGTATGGCAGAAACTTGGGAGAGTGTGAAGATCCAATTTCTATTATTACAATTAGGGTTCTTGTAGCTGTTTATGTTATTATGGAGAAGAAAAATATATTGGCTTATTTTTCTGACTTTCTTTCTTAAAAAAATAAAAAAGAAAAAGGTATGATGACAGAAAATGAATGTGATAGCAAATTATAGGCAAGCCCATAACTCTTATCATGGTTTAAAGAGTACAGGAAGATCTCTATCTCCCTCTCTCTCTCTCTCTCTCGTGTGTGTGTGTGTGTGTGTGTGTGTGTGTGTGTGTGTGTGTGTGAACAAACAGGCCAATACTGGAGATGAACAGATTAATCACTAAATTAAAAACAGAAATGAGAAACTCAAAGGATTTTGTGAAAAAGATAATAATTAGAATAAGCTATGCACTAAATATAAAAAATAATTTTAAAATTCTAAATTTAACAGCACTACTGATGACAATGTCACCAGTCACTCAGATAGAGAAATCTTTTGCAAGAAGGGTGGGAAATTGACATCGTTAAGGGATACAAAAATATAGTTAGATACAATGAATAAGATCTAGTATTAGTACAACAGGGTTACTACAGTAAGCCATAATTTGCTGTACATTTTATAATAACCAGGAGAGTACATTGGGATGTTTATAATACAAAGAAATAATAAATGTTTGAGGTGATGGATACCCGGTTAACTATGATGTGATTATTATACAGTGTATGCCTGTATCAAATATCTTATGTACTCCCCAAGTATATATACCTATTATCTATTCATAAAATAAAAATAGAAACAAATGGAGAAATTCTATAATAGGTTTAGATAACATTCATATGTAATATATTTTATTAACAAATCTGCATGATGATATTATTTTTCAAACATAGTCTAGTTGAATACAATAATTAAGCAAAAATAGCATCCTTAAGAACTGTAAGTGAATGTAATCAACCTCACAGACACTATTAGATTATTATTTATTAAGCAAAAAATAATCTGAGAGAACTATAGTCTTAGGCATTTAACCTATAAGTAAAGGAAATATTAAGAGAGCTCTTACTCTGAGTACCTTGGTTCTTTGCATGTCTTTGGCCATAAAAATAGAGAGGAGATGAATTGTGAATCAGTCAGTCCTAAGAGCAGTGCCCCTCATAAGTTGTAGACTTGCTAATATAACAAAGATCTCTAATTGTAAGTATCTGTGAGGTTTATTACATTCACAGTTACTGTCAACTCAAATGAAACTGAAAGTAGGTAAACATAGAATATAAAAATATTTAAAACATAAAATCTAAGCAATTTAAGAAATTAAGAATTTTTTTAAAAGTAAATGAAAAATTTAAGAAAATCTAAAACATTGACTTAGTGCTATGACTTGACTGTCTTCCTTCTAAAACTCTAGTGTTGAGACTTAATACCAGTTCAACAGTGTTGGAAGATGGAAACTTTTGGGAGGTGTCTATATGAGGAGGGTTCTGCCTTCAAGAATGGATTAATGCCTTTATAAAAGGACTTGATGGAGGATGTTTGCCCCTTTTTGCCAATCTGCCTTCAGGCATGTGAGGATCTAGCTTTCTGCTCCTCCACAGAACTCCTTCCCCCTGCAGCATTCAAAGTGCTATCTTCAATGCAAAGAACAGCCCTCACCAAACATTGAAACTTACCTTGCCTTGATCTTAAAGTTCCAGGCTCCATAAATGTGAAATATACTCTTTTGTTCTTTGTAAATTACTCATTTTCAGATATACTGTTATACCAGCATAACATAGACTATGACATCAATATATTTAAATAGATTACTTATTTTATTATTATATTTTACATTCTGAGATACATGTGCAGAAGCTGCACATGTTACGTAGGTATACATGTGCCATGGTGATTTGCTACACCCATCAACCCATCATCTACATTAAATATTTCTCCTAATGCTATTCCTCCCCTTGCCCCCCACCCCCTGACAGACCCTGGCGTGTGAGGTTCCCCTCCCTGTGCCCATATGTTCTCATTGTTCAGCTCCCACTTATGAGTAAGAACATGCAGTGCTTGGTTTTCTGTTCCTGTGTTAGTTTGCTAAGAATGATGGTATCCAGCTGTATCTATGTCCCTGCAAAGTACATGAACTTATTATTTTTATGGCTGCATAGTATTCCATGGTGTATGTGTGCCACATTTTCTGTATTCAGTCTATTATTGATGGGCATTTGGGTTAGTTCCAAGTCCTTGCTATTGTGAACAGTGCCTCAGTAAACATATCTGTGCCTGTGTCTTTATAATAGAATGATTTATAACCCTTTGGGTATATACACAGTAATGGGATTGCTGGGTCAAATGGTATTTCTGGTTCTAGATCCTTAAGGGATCACCATACTGTCTTCCAAGTGGTTGAACTAATTTGCACTCCCACCAATGGTGTAAAAGCATTCCTGTTTCTCCACATTCTCTCCAGCATCTGTTGTTCCTGACTTTTTAATGATCACTGTTCTAACTAGTGTAAGACGGTATCTATCTCATTGTGGTTTTGATTTGTATATCTCTAATAACCAGCGACGATGAACTTTTTTTCATTTGTTTCTTGGCCACATAATGTATTCTTTTGAGAAGTGTCTGTTCTTATCTTTCACTTGCTTTTTAATTTTTTTTGTTTGTTTTTGTAAATTTGTTTAAGTTCTGTGTAGATTGTGGATATTAGCCTGTTATCAGATGGATAGATTTGCAAACATTTTCTCCCATTCTGTAGGTTGTCTGTTCACTCTGATAATAGTTTCTTTTGCTGTGCAGAAGCTCTTTAGTTTAATTAGAACCCATTTGTCAATTTTGGCTTTTGTTGCCATTGCTTTTGATGTTTTGGTCATGAACTATTTGCGCATGCCTATGTCCTGAATGGTACTGCCTAGGTTTTCTCCTAGGGTTTTTGTGGTTTTAGGTCTTATGTTTAAGTCTTTAATCCATCTTGAGTTATTTCTTGTATAATGTGTAAGGAAGGCGTCCCATTTCAGTTTTCTGCATATGGCTAGCCAGTTTTCCCAACACCATTTATTAAATAGGGAATTTTTTTCCCCATTGCTTGTTTTTGTCAGGTTTGTCAAAAATTAGATGATTATCGCTGTATGGCATTATTTCTGAGGCCTCTGTTTTGTTCTGTTGGGCTATATATCTGTTTTGGTAGCAATACCATGCTGTTTGGTTACTGTAGCTTTGTAGTATAGTTTGAAGTCCGGCAGCGTGATGCCTCCAGCTTTGTTCTTTTTGCTTATGATTGTCTTAGCTATATGGGCCCTTTTTTGCTTCCATATGAAATTTAAAGTAGTTTTTTCTAATTCTGTGAAGAAAGTCAATGGTAGATTATACTTTGGGCATTATGGCCTTTTTCATGATATTGAATCTTCCTATCCATGAGCATGGAATGTTTTTTCCATTTTTTAATGTCATCTCTTGTTTCCTTGAGTAGTGGTTTCCTTGAGCAGTGGTTTGTATTTTCTCATTAAAACATTGATAATATGAGTTATTATTATCCTATCCATGAGCATGGAATGTTTTTCCATTTTTTTATGTCATCTCTTGTTTCCTTGAGTAGTGGTTTCCTTGAGCAATGGTTTGTATTTTCTCATTAAAACATTGATAATATGAGTTATTTGTAACAGATTACTTCTCAATATGATTTGCTCTAAAAACTTATTGGTGAGTATCAAAATCCACTTCACAATTGCTTTTTAAAAATAATTGCTTACTAATGGGGGTCATCATTCATTTTCAAAGAGTCTTGAAAGGTTTTAAATTAGGTGAAGTTTCCTTTTAGTTTATAGAACAACCCTATTTTGTAAGTTATTCCTGTTTCCTCCTTTTTTGTCCAGGTCACCAAGTACTCTCACGCTGTCCTTAATGCCTCCTCTCTGGAAACTAATTAATTCAGCATTGAGTTGCTACTATCCTTTTACATTTTTAAAAGATCTTTATACTTTAAAACCTATCCATCAGTGAAGTGTCACAGAATAATGTTAGTTGGGGTTCAAGGGAAAGGAAGAAATATCTAAATGATAAAATCCAAGATATGAGAGACAGTTATTGGTAAATAATTTTGGAAATATGTATTAAGCATTTCAGTTCCTGTTAGATTATTGAATACAGAGTATCACCAGATCTTCCAGGATTTATCAGTGTGTTTTGGGGGTTTGAGAAAAAATGAAAACCATAGTCAAAGCAGCCACTTCTTGGTAGTATAATCTTCATGTTGAAGAGTTTGGAAAGTTTCTGCCTGATTGATATTTCCTTTCACAGTAGATGTGCACCATTGCCCTTGATACTTCTGAAAGTCTTTGATTAGAATTACTCCTAAGGGCTAAACCATGAATGCATCCACCCACTTAGTTGTTAACAGCTTCCAAAAACAAATAAGCAAACAAATAATCTGCTTGTTCATAGTAGAGGAATTGTGCCAGCACTTTGTTGGATAATGCCCTGGCTAGTGAGGATATAAACACAAATATTCTAGAAACAGCTTCTCTCTATAAATACCTTTAAGACTAATTCATATTTGGCAGTCAGCCTTAATATGGACTGTTTAATTAGAAATCTAATTTCTGCTTGATATGCATATTTCTACATACAAGTCATAGTAATGGTGTAAAGCAATTAATGTGAAACTTCTGCAGAGACACTCAATAAATACTTGAAAGCCATGCGCATTTTTTAAACAGACAGAACAGAATGATTAAAAGATCAAGTAGAAATTCATTGACTGAGCTAATATCATTATTTTTACTATGAAAGGTTAACTTGCTATATAAGAAAGTGGTCATTTGCATGTGATAGTAACTGCAGAAGACATTCCCTGCAGAGTTTGGCAGAATGCCTCATATTTCAGAAGACATTTAGCTTTGATTCAAACTTTGAAAGAAAAAATGGGATAGCTCTTTATTTTCTCAAGTGTGCTTCTTAACTATGGTTATTATGTTAAGTATGATTTATTCTTATCACAGAATACATTTTAGTATCAAATTGGTTGATCTGAAGAGATGTTCTTTCAATCCTAATTCAAGGTGGTTTATTCACTGGTTGTGGAATATTTTAAGGGTCAATCTGGAAAATACTCAGACTTTACATCTAAAGCCTAGCTTAAAATCATAGCATATTAGAAACAAAGACAAATAGAATATAGGCATTCTGAATTCTATAATTATACTGTAACATTTAATATTAGAAAAGTAATGCATAAAATTAATGATAGCCTACTAAAACGCATGTAAACCAAACTCTCAATATAAGTTCTGTGTAATAGTAAAGTGCTTGGAAATTGAAATTTCCCTGGACTGTCACTCATGAGCTAATTAATATTATAAGAATGTGCTGTAGCAGAACAGACTCTATGTCAGTACATTGTCTTCCTAACACCCGGGATTTATTTCCCCTGCTCTTAACCAGACAAAGATTTGATCAAATGAATCTCTATGATGTCTGCATATATCTACAATAAAAAATAGTATCTTCTGTGCATCCATTCATTTTTGTTACTCTTATTAGAATCAACATTTCTATGATAATTTTGTTAGATTTAAATTCTTCCTTATTAGTATATTTTAGTAATTATTGATCTATAACCTCATGTCTATTAAGATGCCTTCTTTACCAGAAAAAATCAGTGAAATGTAAATAAATATTAACTCAACATACTTTAAGTCTTTTAATAGACTTCCCTTGGCTTGTTGTTTTGATTTCTTGCCATTTGTTCTATAAACCTGAGATCCTAACAGCTGACATTCTAAATAACAATATTTGAGTAAATAATGGCTCTGGGAGAAAAGAAAACATAGCACCACTTTTTACTGTTGTAAGATAGCCATCTGCCAGCAAAGAAGGTCTACAAATACACTTCTTATACAAGGCTGAAGAGTTACAGATCCACTGATGTGAAAACAGTACAGGATTCATTAACAATGCATTCAGCCCAAATTTTGGCAACGCGTCATAAAACTATATGGAGGACATTTTGCAATTAGAAATTTACTCCAAGACCAGAGATAAGGTAGCATCAAGCAATGAAATAATTACTCCTGAAATCAAGGTGAGGCAGAGGACTACTAGAGTTGAACTGTCTATATTAATGTTGTCTTTAGCAAGGTATAAAACAGGAGATACACTGGTGATAGGTAGGTGAGTGGGCACATTTTTCTGCATAGTCCTTTTTGCAATTGTATATGTCAGTGTTTATTCATAAATGCTAAAACAGAATATCCTTTATTTTCTCTAAAGCAATAGAAATTATAGCTAAACTAAGCTAAACCCATGCCTGCCAAACTGAAGCCTGAACTTTCCAGATGTTTTCCTTTTGCAGTTGGTTGTAAACATAATAGTTGGTCATCACCAAAATAATAAGAGCTTCATTATTACTACTCTAGATGCTACTCTTGAAGAAAGGAATGGCCTATTTAGTTGTGCATGTGTTATATATTGCAGAAAAAAAACCTCACATTTTCATTGAATAATTTTCTGTGTTTAGCTTCAACTGATATTTTATCTTTAGCTATAAGTGAATTACATCTGTTTGAAAGTTTTAAAAAATAATTTAAAAATTAAGAGTTTTATATTTTTGAATTATATTCAAGTCCATTCTCATTAAAGAGACATTTGCTAACCTTTATATTTTAATTTCTTATTTTAATTGCTGTATGAGTTTAGGAATCAGGAAACTGCGAACTTGTCCAACTTCTTTCAAAGAAGCTTGACTTTTCACCTTTGTAGATTTCAATTAGAAAAAAAAAGTGGAAAACAAGTACAATAACAATAATTACAGTAAATGTTTGAAAAAATTGAGTCGGCATTCAGAAAGGAAGAAGACACCATGTCTTTAAAAAAATAAATACTTTTATTAAAGTAATGATGCTTAAAGAGCAATATTAATGGCATTTAAGGAAACCTTCAGGAAGTTCAGAAACTGTTTCACATGTGCGCTTTGGGTTCCAAATTGTGTATAATGTTTTCTATGTTATTTTAGCTGAACCACTGTGCATATCAACTCCTTAAGAAATAATGGTAAACAGGCATGGAAAAAAACCACACAAATCTCTCCTTCAATAAAACCCCAAAACAGTTGAACTGAAACCCTTAAAAATATTTCCTTGCCAGTGAATTCTAAACATGTTTATTACTTTCTAACATCTCTTTAAGAGTTTCATTATGAAATATAAAAATAAATTTTAAAATAAATAAACATTTTGACAAGGGAAATGTATATTGCTGAAGACCTTTCTGTTTACACAACTCTTTTATCACCGACATACATATATATATACATATATATATATATATATATTTATTTATATATCTTTTATCACCTACATATATATATCTCAGTCATATGTATCATGTATATATAACTTTTATCACATATATATATATATATATATATATGTCAGTCTACAGCAATATGATACAAAATGCATCAATATTTAATTTAAGGAATAATATTGCCTTGAGAATACTGGCTATGCTGTATTTAAAGTGTTTATGCTTGAACTTTACCCACAGTTTAATTTTTTGATGAAACATGATTTTCTTTATGTTTATTGTACAAGGAGGAAGTTGAAATGAGTATATAATGTAGATGTCTCAGAAGAGTAGAAAGAAAACTGAAAGAGGACATTAGATTTGAGTCCAAAAATTTTTTTTTTCTTTATTGGTAGATACTAAATTTTTCAAAAATTAAGAACAGAATTGTTAGATGTTTATTGATGATGTATCTGTTTCAAATAGTTTACTGACATATCTGTCTGGATTCTGTACTTCACAAACCTACTCTTTAACCTCAACATATGAGTTTCCATTATGTGAGCAAATTTAAATGTTTCAAGTTAATGTCATAGAAACTAAATTTTCTAAATAAAATTAGTATAATAATTATAAATTATAAGATTACACACAAAACTATTGACTGAAAAACAGAAATATACTTCACCTAGATATTAAATTTTTTATATTTTGTTTCTAATTTTTAGTTTGCTTAATCATTCTCTGTATTTTGTAATAAAAATATAGCCCATTTATATAATCAGTATGGCCTAATTCACACAGGTTGAAATCATATTATCAAGGACAAATTTTTATTTGTCCTTAAAAATAATCAGCGAGCAATGTGTTCATTTTACACTGAATATTTTTTAAGGTATCAACATATTTTTAACTGCATTGCAAACCAGGAAATGAAGAATAACTTCAAAGAAAATAAAGAACATCCAGTATAGTAATTATGTTACTTAACGACAGAGAAATACAGGAGCAGTGGATAATGTATGATACTAGAAAAGTTGGTAATTGCTAGGGTATGCTGAATTCTGTATATTTATTTGCTCAAATGCATAACATAAAATATGATCTAGCTATCATATGGAAGAGACTGCATTTTAAAGTACTTTACAGTCAACATAACAAATTTTATGATTTCAGTTCTCACATATTTTCCCTGTCATTGTAGCAACGTTTCAAACTGACAGATCACAGAGCATATCTACAAAACAGGAAAAGCTATTTTACTAGACTTTACCAAGTAAAGTGATTTTTGTTACTCTTACCTCCCATCTGTTGCACTACAAATCTAACCAGTTTAGAATTTTTTTAGACAGGGTGTCACTCTGTTGCCCGAACTGGAGTGCAGTGGCATGATCTCAGCTCACTGCAGCCTCCACCTCCTGGGTTCAAGAGTTTTTCCCACCTCATGCTCCTAAGTATCTGGGACTAGATGTGTGTGCCACCACACCCGTATGATTTTTTTTTTTTTTTCTGGTAGGGATGGGATTTCACCATGTTGATCAGCTTGGTCTCCAGCTCCTGACCTCAAGTGATCTCCCCACCTCGGCCTCCCAAAGGGCTGGGATTACAGGCATGAGCCACTGTGCTTGGTCAGTTTACACGTCTTTTTTCTTTACTTCATTTAGTTTTTTGAAATGCAACTGCAGTTTCAATATCCAAGAAAATTCATTAATAAAATTTGTTTATTGTTACTCGAGCGATTCATGATAATTTTCAAAAAATAATTCTAAAATTGACATGAAATATTAAGGGGCCCTAATATCCAAAATTATCTTGAAAAAGAAGAACAAATATGGAGGACTCACATTTTTTAATTTTAAAACTTAATACAAAGCTACAGTAATCAAAGTTATGTGGTATTTGCATAAGGATAGACATAGGTCAGTAAAATAAAATAGAGAGGCCAAAAATAAACCCTCATAAACATGGTCAATTGATTTCTGACAAAGGTGCCATGAACATTCAATAGAGCAAAGATAGTTTTTTCCTAACAATTGGTACTGGAAAAAGTAAATATCCACCTGCAAAGGAATAAATTGAACATTTTCTTTATACAAAAATTTATTCACATGGATCGAAGACTTAAATGTGAATGTTGAAATTCTGATACTCTTTCAAGAATCACATAGGGAAACAGCTTTATTGAATTTGTCACTGATTCTTAGGAAATGACATCAAAAGCACAGGCAATGAAAATTGAAAATCATAAAAATTCATAATTTCTGCACTAAAATGTGACATATAAACATATCTAAAGCACATATATGTATACAATGTTATATTATTTAGCTTTAACAAAAAAAATTCTGATACATGTTGCAACAATGAACTTTGACAATATCATGCTAAATGAGATAGATACAAAAGGATAAGTAATGTATGACTCCAATTGTAAGAGGTACCTGTTAAATAATAGACAAATTAAGAGAGATAGAAAACAGAATAATAGTTATCAGGATCTGGGGACAAAGAGGAATTCAAATTATTATTTGATGGGAACAGACTTTTAGTTTGTGATGACTAAAAAGTCTTGGAGATCAATATTGGCAGTGGTGGGAAAACAATATGAATGTATTTTATGCCATTGAATTGTACACTTAAAAATTATACACTTAAAAGCATACAATAGTAAGTCCTATGTTATGTATATTTACCAAAATAAGATAATTGAGTGTTAAAGATAATAACTATATAAATGTGTAATTTAAAGAATATATATGCAATTAAAATGCTTACTTCTAGGCTAATCCAGGCTAATAACAACTAATGCATACTAATCATATGCATACTAATAATAACTAATAATCTGAAAACAAACCAAATGTCTATTAACAGGGAAATGGCTAAACTGTGGTATATTCATATAATAAAATACTAAGCAATAAAACATATGCAATAACATAGATAACTTACAAGGAAATTATGTTATGTGAAAGAAACCAGGCAAAAGATCATACACAATGTATAATTTTATAAATACTAGAAAATGTAAACTAATCTAAAGTAACAGAGGTGCTTGCTTCTTTTACCCCTACTATTACCTAAGGATGTGGCAGTGGAGTTCAGTAGGAGGGTGGAGTGACTACGAAAGAGCACAAAGAAACTTTTGGGGTGATAGATATGTACATCATCTTCATTGGCTGTTAATATTTCATGTACATACTGTGTAAGGAAAATATATCTCAAGATCCCAGAATCACTTAGCCAAATGGAAAAGCCAAGCTGAAAACTTTGGAGGGCAAACTGCCTCCCCTTCTATTCCTAAAAAAAGATAGCTACAAATAAAAATGCTACATACCTTCCTTACAATTTGTCCACAAGGAAACTCCCAGGAGGTGGAGGTTGCGGTGAGCCAAGATCATGCCATGGCACTCCAGCTTGGGCGACAGAGTAACACCCTGTCTCAATGTGATTGTTTCCTTTGGAAAGGCTATTCAGAAACTCAAGGGAATGTAATCATTTGTCGCTTACCTACCTATAACCTGGAAGTGCCCTCCCTGCTTCAAATTGTCTTGCCTTTCCAGACAAAACAAATGAATATCTTACATATTGGTGTCTCATGTCTTCCTAAAATGTATAAAACCAAGCTATGCATCAACTACCTTAGGTACATATCATCTGGACCTCCTGAGGCTATGTCACAGGCATATACATCTTGGCAAAATATACATTTGAAATTGAATGAGTCCTGTCTTAGATTTTGAGGTTCGCAATACTGATTACATAGTACGATGTTAAAGTATAGATTCTAACTCATTTGGTCTGCACTGGGACCTGAGTTTCTACATTTCAGACAATCTTTCAGGTTATGTCAAAATTATTTTTCCTAACACTGTACTTTGAGTAGCAAGGCTATATTATGGTGCTTCACAACCTATTTGAGAGAAAGGTCAGGTTTAAAAAAAAAATAGTTTTCAAACAATTATATAACAATATATATAAAAATGAAATAAAAGCAAAGCTATGAAAGTATGAGCCCACATTATTAGATGTGACCAATATACTCTGTCACATTGCCATCAAAATTTATGCAGGTAAGTTGCAATGACAGTTTATGGTTGGGTGGTTAGCTCGTAGACCACACTATGAGTATCACTGCTCTATTAAGTATTCAGAATAATGATAATTTGTAGCACAAGATTTTTTTTTTTTCTTCCTGAAAGCAATCACTATGCACGGTAAGATTAGAAATTCTTGTAGTGGTACAAAAATATTGTTTGAAGCTTTATGTTTTATCAGTGTGGCATCTGTGTTTGGCAGATTCACAAATCTAGCACTTGGCTTGTGAACATATATCCAATAAATATTGGTTGAAATATTAACATCACAGTGATAAGCCAAGCTTGTTCAACCTGAAGCCGACAGACTACATATCACCCAAGACAGTGGCTTTAAATGCAGCTCAACTCAAATTTGTAAACTTTCTTAAAACATTATGAAACTTTTTTGCTTTTTATTTCTTTTTAATTCATTAGTTATTATTAGTGTTAGTGTACTTTATGTATGGCTCAAGAGAATTCTTCTTCTTCCAATGTGGCCAAACAAAGATAAAAGACTGGAAAATCCAAATGGTGTCATTCCTGGCAGCTATCTGAGTTACTGGTGGTGAATCCATATGGGTCTACAGCAACCTCAATTCTTGCCTCCTCAGAAGAAAGAATTTTACTGAGTGGATAAGGCAAAAGAGGAGATTAGGGCAAACTGTAGAGTAAAAATAAAACTTATTAAAAAACTTTAGGAGAGGAATAAAAAAAAATAAAACATAATATAATTGGAAGAGGGCCAATGGGGCATCTTGATGGTCAAGTGCCCTATTTAACCTTGTACCTACAGTTTTATATGCCAGCCTACTTCCAGCATCAGGCATCCCTTTTCCAGTAGAATGTCCCTATAAAGTCATATACCAGTTAAACTCTGCTATTTTACTTCTTAATAAGCATGATTGAGTCCAGTCGCCCAGTTTCTGAGATTTTATCGGGAAGCTGCCAAACACCAGTTTCTACTGGGAAACTGCCTTTCCCTGGCACTGGCTGTAACCAATTATTATTTTAGAAATGGTCAGACAGAACTGCCTGATTATCACCTGATGGTGGCCTGACATTCCTAGTGGAGTAGGGTGTGGCCATCTCCTGCCCTGCTTATGCCTGAATAGCTACCTACCCTAACAGTGGTAGGTTGTGATATTGATATAGGAGTTGAGAAGAAATTACTTAGGCAGATAGTAGGGGTATGGGAGTTCTCGGTAAGATTTTTCTTTTTAATAAAAAGCAGACCCAAATTGTTTTCCTTTCTGAACATTAAAGAGCAGCTTGTGAAATCGAGCTGCATACATAGATACAAGCAGTTGTGCCAATCATGTTCAAGATGGTCACTCCATCTTCTTTTTTCTTTATTGGCCACATACACAGTAAGAAGCAGACAGATGGAGAGAATCAACTGGAAAGTTCATTAACATAATAAGATGACCAGCCTTCTCCATGTACTACATAGATGCCATACCTAATCAAACCAATCTCTGAACCCTATGTAAATCAGACACCACCTTCTCCAGCCTGCTTATAAAATCTGCTGCAGTCCACTGTCAAATCCCTTTTTAGGACATCTCTCTCTGTCTCTCTCCTTTTATCTCTCTTATTAAACTTTCCACTTTTTAAGGCACCCACATGTGTCCATGTCCCAGGGTATATTCCCCAGACAGCATATCTGTTTTATAATGGGGCTTGTCCAAGATACCAGGGTAAACATTCATCAAAACAGTAAGTAGAGGGGTGGACACCAACTGTGTCTCTTCATTTCAAGGCTCTCGGCCTCCATTTTGGGCCTTTCTTGGAGGACTTACCCACTGTATGGGGCTGAAAATAGTCCTGGGGAAGCTGAGGTTTCCTAGATGGGACTACCCCGCAGTGTTACTCAAAGGTTTATAGATGACCCCAGCCTCTGATTACCTCAATGAAGTGTCAACAACAGGATCTTCAACTTTCCTATAGTAACTTCCTCTTTTCCTATTCATGACCATCATATCTCTTATCCTCTCTGTATGAAATGTGTGGGAAGTTTTATAGTTCAGGGAAATAATCTTGTTTGGCAAGATCAAGGAATGTCATAGTAACAGGTTATATAGCTCAAGGAAATGTGTCTTTGTGAGCTTCTAGGAAGAGAGGGATTCCACCTACCACTTCTCTCTCAGCCCCTGGTCTGGAGAGCATATAGGATGTCAAAGTCACTCTGCCCTCAATCTAGAGAGAGCATGGTGTCTTAAAGTCAACAGCTTCACCTGGTGGAAAAGGGATTCTCTCCAAGAGGTACATTGTTGGTCCTTTAACAAAAGACCCCAGCTTCCCATTTCTCTCCCCTTTTTGCACCTTTCTACAGGAAACCATGCTTCATGCTGCTTCTGTTAATGAGAAAATTCTGTCTTCAACATTTAGGGATAAAATAGCCTCCAAAGCCAAATTTTACTCTTGATACTGTCCCATCAGCAGAAAAATGGCCATTTGGTTTCCAAGTTCTTTTAAGACATCTATTCTTCCTTTAATTAGAGTAGTAGTTATTTAGTAAGGAGATTTTAAGTTTGGAAGTTAACTGGAACCATTCTTTAAGGGTAAACACATTTTTTGGTGAGCCAGGAAGGTCACACAAGTCTAGGAAGTCAAAGGGAAATCACAGGCAGAGGACAACAGCCACTTGAGTGAGTGTGGATAGCCCCAATAGCTTAGTGTCTCTGGTTCCATGACTAGGATTTTGCCTGCAACCATGAGTGGGACATTCAACAAGAGGCCAGGACCCAGGGACCACAGATGGAAAACAGCAGGGGGAAAGCCCCCTCTGTTTTCCTCTCCAACCTGGGTCACACCAAAAGACTAAAGGGATGCATTTTTCTCGCTTCTCTTTCTAGATGGGTACCATCTTCAGCCTGTACCCCCCTGGAGTGCATTGTGAAGCATGTGGACTCCTTTGACTCTGGAATGTTAAAGAAAATGTGGCTTATTTTTTTTGGATCAAGGACATGACATTTTTACTAGACCTCTTCAAGTGTTACAAAATCAGCTCAGCCCTTTTAGCAATCATATCAGGCAGAGACAAAGAGAATAAGTCCTAAAAAATAGAGAAGCAACTTCCAGGGGAATCTTCTGAGAATCACTCTTATTTGGGGCCCCTTCAAGCTCCCTTCTCATTAAAGGACCTTAGGCAAATAAAGGGAGACTTGGGCCAATTTTCTAATGACCTTGATAGGTACATAGAAACTTTCCAAAATTTAGCTCAGGTATTTCACCTCTCATGGAGGCATGTCATGCTTCTCCTAAGCCAAACCCTAACTGCTGCCTAGAAGCAGGAAGCTCTGCAGGCAGCAGAGAAATTTGGAGATGAGCAGTATGTCTCTTATAGTAGGCCTAAAATGAAAAGAGGAAATATGGAGAGTGAAGAAATAGGGAAAACACCATTACCAATAGGAAGAGAGGCAATAGCTCTTGAAAACCCTAACTGGAACCCACAGACTTTTCTTTGGTGTTTGTTCTTCCTTCAAAGTTTTAAAAATGTATGCTACCTGGCCCAGCTTCTCCAGTGGCTCCACCCTGAAGCCAGTACTCCAATTAAGAAAATCTTACAAGTGCTGAATCTTCTGTCTGTGCTGCTGTATATGTGTTATGTATGATGTCTCTAGAAATAGCTCATATTGATTGGCTCAAAGAAAAATAAGCACTTAAATATTTTTTAGTTCATGTGGCTTTAATCTTCAAGAAATAAAATTAATCTGAGGGATTATTGGTAAAATGCAAGTGTAATCAAGGAGAACAGGATTGTTTGACATGTCTAGTCACATGAGATTGTCAAAATGAAGTCCAATCTTCTTTAAGTTATATTTTGGTGAATAATACTAGTATATGTTCCAAAATTATATGGAATTTCTAAAATTCTAATGTCTAATATATGCTATCAATCATAATTTAAAGAGTAAACTGCAGAGATAACTAAATTTCTCTGTCACTTATGTTCTTAACTCTAAATATTCTGGGAATTTTGTCATTTGCAGACAAGTGTTGTTTGTTTTGTTCCTTCTCAAAAGATGGGTTATAATCAAGCTTTACTAGAACAAGTCAGAGGTTTAAGCAAGTCTTAGATGATCTGTGTAAGTCATGATGGGATTGATAAGTGCAGGAACGATTTAGCTAAGGCTAACACTAAAGTTATTCCAGCCACCCAAATCCAATTCCACTTATTCTAAAAAGAATGTTACTTTTATATTAATGTTTCAGCAGCATCTGGTAAAAGCAAACCATTATCACATCCTGTTGAAATGACTGAAAGCAATCAAACTCCAAATAGTGCTGCAGACTAAACCACACATGGACACAGCTTTCTTCTGAGAACCCTTAGATCAACCCAGGAGGAGCCCTAGCTACTGTTCCCCACATGAAACCCCTTTTCAGAAGGAAGTAGTCAGAAAGAGTCATCATCCAACACCCCTAATAGCAGTTAAGGTTATCACTCCAGAGGGGGAAATAATATAGAAGTTAAGAAGAAATTTCTTGGGTAGATAGTAAAGGCATGGGAGTCCTTGGTAAGGCTTTCTTTTTAATAAAAAACAGCCCTAAATTATTATCCTTTCTAACAGAGAAGCCTGTAAAATCGAGCTGCACACATAGATACTGGGAGTTATGCCCACCGTATTCAAAATGTCGCTCCATCTTCCCTTCTTTTTGCCAGCCATTTGTACAGTAAGAAAAAGACAAGATGGTGCTGCTAAACTAAAAAGACAATTTGTATAATAAGATTAGGGTGGGTGACCAGCCTTCCCCAAGCACTATGTACATGTCATCCCTGACCAAAGAAGTCTATAAGCCCTATGAAAATCAGACAGCACCATCTCCAGCCTCCTTATAAAAACTGTTGCAGTCCACTACCTCCCCCTTTTTTAGGATGTCTCCCTCTCTGTCTCTCTTGCAGTGAGCTGCTCTCCTCTCTGCTTTCTTCTGTCTATTAAACTTTTCACTCCTAATCCACCCACATGTGTCTATGTCCTGAATTATTTCTCAGCACATGACAAACAAACAGCATAGCTGCTTCAGTATTTAATTATATTTTTTAAACCCATTTATGTATTTTTAAAGCAATATGTATTGCTTGTACTATAAAATAACATTGCGTAGAAAGTGTTCTATTGTACCTAATTTCAGCTAGGATTCCCAGTGTTTCCATAGAAAGAAACAATCCTGTAACCATTATTCCATATTTTCTTACCAGACAACTGTATGCAGGGGTCTAGGAATTCAACTTGGAATTGACTTGGTGACTTAATGTAAGTCTTATGGGTAGAGAGACTACTTTGGCTTATTATTTCCTCTACCATTGTAGATTCTCCTCATAAAATCAAGTAAAGGACAGAAGATGCTTAAGAAAACAATTTGCATTATTGTGTTGCCTGAATGATGTAAATGTGTCACATTTACAGTCAAGTGACTTCATGTATGCCATGTATTTTTTGATTAGTCTTAATAAGCTTGTTTGAGCACCAGAGAGAGGAAGGATGGGTGATGAGCAGAAGAATGCAGTGGCACACCCATCATTTTGAAAGGCAGGGTTGATAGTTTCACGTGAATAAAGTGGGTGTTATAAAAGTTAGCGGGGATTGAGCAGCAAGATTATGAATTTATTATAAGCATTCAAATCTTGGAGGAAATTTAGAAAAGGAAATACAAGTTTTTAGGTATTGATAATTATCTGAAAGATTCTCACATAGGCTGCACAAATAACTGTTTGAGAAGACATTAGGGATAAAAGTGATCTATTGCTACTTAACTCCTCATGTCAGATCTAATACAGAAATTTGGAATTAGCATTAAAAGAGTATAAGAATTAAGTTGTAAATCTTATTAAATTTTATTTTTAAAATCACTGACTGGGACTATGTGACTAGAAAGAATCTCTTTGAGATATTGTTCAGATATAGGAAGTGAATGACAGAGGTTTTTTTTGTTTTGTTTTTTTGTTTTTTGTTTAAGGCAGATGGATCCTGATTATAGTATTATAGCAGGCTTGCCTTGCTTAAATAAGTCAGAACTCTTGGCGAACAGGACAGAAGTATGTGGAAGGTTCGATGTGGTTCCATCACCATCACTGTAACATATATGCATGATACCTTCTCATTCTTATTGGTTACTTATTGACATTGTTACCAGTGGAAAGTGCCCAATTCTTGGCATCTTGAACAAAGAACTGGACAAAATGCACAAGGAAAGCTAAGAAAGAATAAAACAAAAAAAAGCAGAAATTTATTGAAAATAAAAGTATACTTCCCAGGGTGGGAGCAGGCCATAGTATAGAGGCTCAAGATCACCATTACAGGATTTTCTAGGGTTTAAATACTCTCTAAAGGTTTCCATTGATTATTTGGTGTACACCCTTTGTAAATGAAGAGGATGAAGTGAAGTTACAAAGTAATTTACTCAGTGTATGCCCTATGTAAATGGAGAGGACATTTCCTGTCATAGCTAAAGTGTGTTCATTTGATTCAGTTGTCGGGAGTCAGTGAGAATCAACCTTATGTGCCCCGTCTGTAGACCCTATTCTCCTGCCTCAACATCCAAAAATAATCATTTTATTTAGTTTTTCTGATTAATCATACAATATTGTGAAGGAGTAGCGATACTAATGTGTATACATTTAACTGATTTGCTCCCCCAAATATGGACTATATTCATAAGCACGGAAGCCTTGATCGTTGGAGGTGATAATTATTTGAAAAGACAATCTTATTCAACATAAACATTTGACAATTTCAGATTCTGTCAGTCTACTTTTTCTCTGAAAGTTAAATCTTATTTTCTTAATAAGAAACCTTAAATCTTAAGATTCCCATTTTCAGTTTCCATAGTGAGTTCCCACATCTTCTAGTTACTTTCATTCTTTATTTTAATAATAATAACTGCTGCCATTTCTTGGGTAGTTATGTATTTAAGCCACTGTTAAATGCTTTATGAGCATTATCTGTGTGAATTGGTATTATTATTTCCATTTTTTCTGTAAGAAGATTCTTGGGGGCATTGGATACTTTGCACTGGTTCTCAGTACTAGTAAACAAAAGAACCAGAATTCAATCTACACTTTGTTTGACTCCAAAGCCCAAATTTTAGTCACAGTACTACCTTAATAATAATAATGCAGGAATCCGAGGTTGGCTCACTATATGCAAATCAATAATCACAATTTACCACATAAATAGATTTGAAAACAAAATCCATATGATCAGCTCAATAGATGCGGAAAAAGCATTTGATAAAATTCCTAGTGCTGCAATACACACATAAGTGCATGTGTGTTTATAGTAGAATAATTTAAAGCTTTGGGTATATACCCAGTAATGGAATTGCTGGATCAAACTGTACTTCTGGTTTTAAATCCTTGAGGAATTGCCATACTGTCTTCCAAAATGGATGAATAAATTTACACTCCCGCCAACAGTGTAAAAGCATTCCTATTTCTCCACAACGTCTCCAGTATCTGCTCACAACATTTTTGAAACTTGCCTTGTCTACTGCATTTCCTAAGATAAATTCTAGATCTATTCTTAACTGCAAATTTGATTTTCTGTAGTTCTGGTCTTTTCTCATTTCCTTAGTTATATAATTGCTCTATGGTGAGCTGACCAGCAGGGTAGTAAAATAAAGCATTTTACTACTTTATATATTTTGTTCTTTTGTCACTTTATTAAGATAATAGATGGCTTCAGAAAGCCATCAAGTTTAGAAAAAGAGTAAACAATGTTCTTGCTCAGTTGTTCATCAAAGATTTATGTATCATAAATTAATTACAGTGTCTAGTAGCAAGAAGGCAATTATAGAAACTATTTTTCTTTTTCTATCAAGACAAATATTATGTAATTTAGCAACCTTTGTCCTACTCCACAGTACTGAATCTCAAAAATTGTGGGTAAACTGAAATTTACTGTGAAACTGGAATTATACATTTTAGATTGTAATTTATGTTATTAAATAATCAAATAGCACATATGCTATGTTTCTGGAAGTTTAAAATACTTCCTTTGTTTAAGATAATTAACACAAGTTCTATAAAAAAATGGAATAGAACAAATAATTTCATTGACTAAATATACACATATATAGTACTTATTCAAATATATATACTTATTGCAATCATTTTAATATTAATGTATAAAATCAAATAAAAATTTGATTAATTATCTTAGTAATTCCATAAGCATATTTTCATATTAGATACTTAAAAGCTACTATTATGGTTAAACAAAGAACATTTTACATAATTAACAATTGACAGTATGTCCAAGCTGTTCTGTTCATCGGTGGGCCAAATGAATGGGTTATAAAATGATAGAGGACATTAGTTTCCTAATTGACAGGGTATATTGAATGTTTCATGGTTTGGAGGATATTTTGATGTTATTTTTCTACGACATTATACCTATTTATTCATGCACTAAATTTCTTTTCTCCACAGAACTTTATTCATAAGTGTCCATACTTAAAAATATCTTCAAATTTACTTTCTTTTTTTTCATATTTTCATCATTCTTCAAAAAGTTAAAATATTTATTCTAATTATAATTATTTTAAATTTTATATATTTTCTTTGAAACAAGTATAAAAAATATAACCCAAAAGTCACATATACAGTCAAAATTAATGAATATATATATTTATCATATTAACTTCAGATTTTGTAATAAACAGACAAAAATGAAATAGATTTTTTTATAACGTGTTGATTCATTTTCATTCCTTCCTTTCTAACCATATTAGTAACTTACCCAATGATAGAATGTTATTTTGTAAGATTCTTCAAGCTTAAACATATTGTTATGTAATAATTTATATTACCTATTTACATTTAATTAGGTTTTTACATCTATATTAATACATATGAATTCTATTTCATCTTTTGTATTACAATTCATTTTATTAAGAAGTCCCGCTTCAGATTTCCATATTTTGTCTAATGTACTTCTAAATTTTCTGTTTGTTTTTATTTTTTATTCTTACAAAGAGTGATCCAGTAAACATCTCTATAAAAATTTCTTAATGCACATTTATAGAAGTTTATCTAGATTATATATTTAGAACTATAAGTTGATTCCAACATTAAAACATTTTAAATTATTTTAGATACCTCTAATATACTGCATATGGTTATACCAATTTACTCTCTCACCAGCAGGGTATTAGAGTTTCCATTTCTCTGAAAGTTTTCCAAGGTGATCACTGTTGTGTGCACCTTTAGTCCCATCTCCAGAGGCTGAGGCAGGAGGATCACTTGATATCAGAAATTCAAAGCTGCAGTGAGCTATGATGGCACCACCACTTTTTTAGCCAGGGTGACCGAAGAAGACTCTATCTTGAAAATTTTAAATAAAATGTAAGAACAGAAAACAATGGCAAAAACTTTCCAATACTTACTATTTTATTTGGTGTCTTATTATTGCTATATTTAATGGGAGTAAAATTATATCTATCTCAACATGATTTTACCGTACCAGTTTTCTAATTACTGAGATTTGGCACCTTTAATATGCTTATTTTCTGTTCCTAATTATTTTCCTGAATATATTAAGGTCATATTATTTTATATTTGTCTATTGAATGACTTATTTTTAGAGATTTATTGGAGTTCATTATACTCTTGGATATTAATTAACTGCATTTTATGAGAAACCTATGCTAAAAGTCAGCTGTTATCTCTTAACAAAGATTAAAGTTCAGCCTGTATTAAACGGACCCTCAATGTCTATTTACTGCTTTTCCTGCTATTGAAAAGATCCATGCAAGTAGAATTATTAGTTTTAATTGTTTTCAGGGCACTTTCATCAGAATTTCAACAATAGCTCCTGGATGCACAGGAATGAATTCATTGTGTGCTAACTCTGCTCCACATCCTGGCTATGATCAGATCTATAGTCGTAGTAGAAGGACTATGCATTAACAGTTGTGGGAAGAAAATAGTTTAGAGGTTACCTGGAAAAAAGCCTTCCCTACTGGGCAGAAGTAATTGATTCTATATTAGTTGTTTCATGAAACTGTTGGGAATGCACCCTACCAGCCCTAAGAGCCTGGAGTTTTCTACTTCACTTTTTCATGTCCCCTATATGTGGACTATATAAACTTTTTCTTCAGCGAGTTCCTAGATGTTTTAAATACCTTTGTGAGTGCTTGAGTTTTATTGAAGCAGATCCTACGTTTCTTTTAATAGAGAATTATCTTATGACCTATTTGCCATGTTGGTACACTAAGATTCACAGAATATAAGCAAATTCATTTTAATTATTGAAGTTTGAGTCACTTATAAATGTGTAAAAGTGATTTTTATGAAATTGTCCTAATATTTAAAATATTATACTGTTTGGCAAATACAATTCTTTGTAAAATAGGAAAAAGGAAATAGGTCAAATGTGAGGACAATTCCGCAATTTATCTGTTCTCCAACACATATGTAATGATTTGAAAACAGTAATAATAAAGTATTGTAGAACATTGACTAAAGATAAGGTTTTTTTTCTGTCTGTGAGAGAAAAAAACAATATGCTGTAATTGTGGAGATTACAGTTTTGTTTCTTGTGTCAAGCTTATGCTTGAAAAGTTACTTATAAAGACCCGTTAATACTCAGGGGTATGCTAGACTTACATCCTTTCAAGAACTTCATTATTGCCATCTTATTCCATATCCCAGGTTTCCTGCAAAAGTTGAAATCAAACTGAATAACAAGTTGAGACTCAGTCAACCAAAATGTGACAATGTGGCCTCAGTGGTTTCAGACAAAGGAAATGAGATATTCTGCAGTACGTTTTTTACTGTCGCGTTAAAGCCAAATATTCCAGGTTGTTAGAAATCTATTACTAAAATATTGATGAGATTTGCCCTCCAAGTCCTTGCATAGCCATCTCAAACTACTTTGTCATTTCACTGTTTGTAGAGTTGTCATGTGGTTATAAGACACTCATTCTAGAGCTCTGCAGATGAATTTCCCATCATTCTTTGGAACAGAAAGTAGTTCAATGCAAGGAGCATATGCTTTTTCTTTATTATTATAGAACAGTTATCTGTGCAACTTTCCATAGGAGGTTGTCAAAGAGGATGTTTCAGCTGGTATCATTTCTACAAGTATGTATTAAAAACTAGAAATATCCATCTTTATTGTTCAATTTTAAGTGTTTCCAATTCAGTATTATAATAATTATTCATATATTCCTGAATTTTAAAACACACTACTGAGTCTTATAATAGGCAGTTGTTCTGTTCTTTTGCTGTGTTTTTTTACTGTTGCACCACTGACTGTGTTTTCTGGTTATTTTTTAGTAGGCATAATTTCTGTATGCTTATATTTACATAATGAAACAGCCATTAATTTTCTTCAAAATCATCTTATACATATTGAAAAAGATAAACAAATTGGATATCATACTGGGAATTCATTATTCACTTGTTTAATATTTTCCATATTTTAAACAATGAGTGTGAACATTTCCATGTTCTTTTATTCAATAATTTTAGTTTAAAAATAACAAAATTAATGTTTTTAATATAAAGAATTGTTGCTCTCTAAAGCAAGAATTGTTGAATATAGACTAGCATATCTCTCTACTTTATATCTATATTAATGTATGAAAAAATAAACAAAAACAGCAGGCAAAATACTTCAGATACAATTTCACAAGCCATAGTAGAATGATTATGCAGAGGCTTTTCTACCTTTCATGAGTGGTTCAAGTAGTTATTTTATCAGTAAACTTAAAAGATCTTCTAAACAAGAAAACATGACAAATAACATAAGAATACCTGACATTTTTATTTAGAATTAAAAAATGCATAAATTATAATTAATTAACCAGCCTAGTTGTGAAATTTAGTCTTCACTTAGAATATATTTTGCATAAATAAGATTCTATCATTTTTCTTAGAAAGCACATAATTGCTATAAATGAAACTTATGACTTCTGATTACAATGTCTAAAAAATGAATTAACACTTAAATGATTTATGAAACAAATTGTATGCAGAACCCCTTAATTTTTTTATGTTTTAAATTATTTACAGTTATCTTCTCATTCATTAGATTTTTGAAGTATTCACTTTTATTTGGAAAACATTTTATATAAACTTTGATTTTCCTTCATATATTTTATTATTTTTATATTAAATGCTATAACAATTAAACTTAAAGTGCTATAATAATTTCAACTGGGATAAACAAATTTGGGCATAAATATAACTGATTTTTGGTGCTCTTAAATGTGGTTGTTGTGACTATATGAATTCATGAAAGAACTATAGTATTCCACTAGCTGCAACAGTGCATTGTCCTTGAACATTGTCAGCGTTTTACATAGTGACTTAAACTGTATGATAATGGGAAGGAAATTAAAGTTAATAATTATTTTATGAGTATAGTACTTATTTAAAAAATGCATTTCTAGTTTCATGAATGGCAGTTTTTTCCCCAGTCTTCAATATTTAATGAAATTAGCATTTTCCTTTGGAACCTTTTAAAAATTTCATCAGAGTTAATCATACTTAAAAAATAGTTTCCACTATGCCACTAGTTGCAGGAATGTGACTTTGTTTTATTCTTAGCAATTGATATTGACCAAAATACTTGGTGGACAGTTCCAGGAAGCATATTTGATTCTGCTAGGGCCAAAAGACTTTGGGGAATTAGTTCCCTAGCCTAAAAGCCCAGAGTAAGCAGGGTGTTACATTTCAGACTGTTGCCCCAAATCCCACATAAGCCTTCACACTGCCATGCTCTCATGAACTGCTCAACACTGATGATTTCTCCAGGGATTGGAGTAAGTAGTGAGCTGTAGAACGTGTTGTCACATACAAATGGGAATAGCAATATATCGTCTGAGTTTCTGTTTGATACAAGAAGATATAAAGTGTTCTTTTGAAAATTAAATTTCTTGAAATTAATTTCCCTTATTTCTGATAGTCAGTGGTTACAATGGAGTTATATTACCAATGATAATAAAATTTTATAGGTTCTTGTTCCAACTGGTCCATGCTTATCCTCAATGCAATACTCTCAACATACTTCCAGGGAAGCCAAGAGATTCCATATACTTGCTATTGAAGAATTCTGGTATATCATGGCAGAAAATATGTCAGGATCAACTATGGTGTCCTCCTGGCTTTACTACTTACAACACGGCATGACTAGTACACCCTAGCCACCTGGCTGATACCAACTATTCCATTATATGACCCTTACAATTCTGAATGCTGCCGCTTTCCACCAGATTTTATTTGAGGGAGAAGCAAATATATATATATATTACTGTTATATTCTCTTATTTAACTATCAAATAGTGCCTCTTTTGTGCCAGCATCTTACAACGAAGGTTTAGGGAAGCATATTATTCCAATTTTACATATAACCTTACATCTCCATGGGATTAAAGCATAAATCAACTCAGAGGCTGAAAATGGAGACAATCCAAATGACACACAGCATGTCATTCCGAGAATTGGCACTTTATGAATGGACTGAGCTTAAAAGGAAACTGAGAGTCAGAGGCAAAAATTGGCATGTTCTTTTTAAGCCATCAGATGCTGGGTATTCCACTGACATTGATAATAATGTTCCCAATGTGATGATTGATCACACTCATTTATCCTGATGCCATTCAAAGTTCATTTTATATCTTTTGTGCCTTTTGTGTAAGATGATTTTAAAGTAAAGTACAAATCTGAAAGTACACATTATCACATACTTAGTACTGATTATACACTCATAAATCAAGTTTTAATTGTGTTTGCTTTCATGTTGATCTACTACAGAAGGCAGAGATTTTAGTGTAAGTGGTTTTATTTAATATAGTTTATATGAGTTCACTCTGTACATGCCGCAATTTTTGGGAACAAATTCTGAGAAGCACTGGGCTAGATTATACATTGTGTTAACCAGTCAAAGGCCAACATGAGAGGCTTCTTGGGAGTTAGCCAGTGTTTTTTCGTCAGATCTAATGTACTGACTTTGTTAATTTGAATATTTCATTAAAAATTTTCTAATACCAGGTTTCTAACTGTTCTATGAAATTGTGAATTTTATGTAATCTGTCCCCTAATGGGAATTTAGAAGTCCCATTGCCCATTTACCTGCTTTCTTAATAGGCCCATTCCTTATGTCTCCATTGAACACTGGGTTCAGGGATGGAAATGGTTCTGTTAGATGACATTTGCTTTTGTAAAATTTGCTAATGACTTTGTCTCTCTCTACTTGAAAAATCTTGACAGCATTGTTTTGGAGATTCAGGCAAGTAATTCTGAAGAGACTCTTCTCTCAGGTTTCCCTAGGTCAAGATGAAACAATTTATACTTAGGAATAGATGGATACTAACACATGAGTCTGCCGTTTATTCCTTTCTCCATGGGTAATCAGAGAAAGTTTTAGAATGTTGGATCTCCTTTTCTTATTGCTGAAATCCCTGGCTTCTTTCTCACTTCGGAGGTATCACCTTTGAGCATGTATCTAATTTATAAAAATTATATGAGTTCTAATTTCCAGAATAAACTCAAGAATTTAAATACCAAAAGAAAATTACATTATAAATAATTGCTCTTGATTTTGGACTGTACAAAGGCCAAAGAATAAATGTCTGAAGACTAAAAGATAAATTGCTGCATTTGAAGTCACAAGACCTAGGTTACAACAGTGGCTGTTATTAATGAACTGTTTGATGCTAGAAAGTCACTTTAACTCTCTAGAGCTCAGTGATTTTATCTGTAATGAGGTTGGGTTCAAGCAGTGTTTTTCAAGTCAAATTTTATTTTAGAGTGGTAAATGATTTAAATTACATACCAAAGATCCTAGGAGATAAGTTATTAATAGAAAAAAATGGAGATTAAAAAAGAAGAAACCTTTGTTTTCTTTGGTCCATAGACAGTGGGTAACTGAGGACTAAACTACATGATCTGCTCAGCCTTTTATAAGCATAAACTTGAATTTTATGTCAGTACTGATCCATTATTACCCTTTCATGCATAATAAATTATATGAACATCTATTGACTTATCCACATTCTCTCATATTGTATTTTTTAAAACAATAGAAAACCACTTGAAAAAAAACTTTTGAAATCACCAGTAATCAAGTTTGTAATCATATAATGGAATATAAAATTCACATTGGTTTCAAATTCATAACTTTGCTCTCCTACACAATGTGCTTTAAATAAATGAGTCAATAAACAGAGGGCCAAACTCCATTATTTGTAACATATTTTAGAGGTTTCATTAACAACTATACTTGTCATTCAGAATTCTGTTTTTAGTTTGTTAAATGCAACACAAATTAAACACACATCATAAAATTTATCTGCAATGTATCATCATGTACCCAAGATATTAAAACATAGACATGCTAGTGATTTTAAGAGATGAAATTTAAACAATGACGTAGAATTACATAGTCAATATAATATCAATAACAATTACAGCGCTCCCAGTTTTCTATAATTTATTCATTGTTCATATGTATTATAAACATTTCTTTTACTCTTTGTGGGTTTTTTTTTGGTGGGTGCGTCTGTTTTCTTTTGTTTGTTTTAGGTAGGGCATTAAGATCGAAGTATGTTTATGCATGTTAGTTTAGCTCACACAAATACTCTCAATGCCATGGGTGCTGATTTATCTCCTTAATTCACTGATCTTTTTCCATTCTTCCAATTTGTATCATAGAGACACCATTGAGAAAGAAATATAAGCTATCATTATGCCTTGAAGAGACTACATTTTGTCCAATTGCAATAAAAATTCTAATTTTTTATTTCAGGATGGGTGCAGTTCATTCTCAGTTAAATAGACATACATGGAAACACATCCCCAAGGAATCAGTGGCATCACAGTATCACCAGGGAACTTTGTTGATAGGAGCTTTTGCTCACTAGCTATGGTGAGGATTCTGATTCTTGAACAGATCACTTTGATTCCCTCTGTTATACAGACTATACACATAACCATTGCCAGTTAACATTACTGGAATATATTAATAGCGTTACAAAAGGAACAGAAAGTACACAGGGATAGGTCAATGTATATCTATCTATGCCGCCAGCAGTGAATGCAATGTGTATAGATTTTTTAGCACCAGAAAGGGTTTTAGATATCAACAACTTTCTCATTTTACAGATGAGAAAATCCACATTCAGAGACACTGAGATACTCTTGGTCAGACAGCTAATTAGTGGCAACAGCAAGATGCAATTCCTGGTTTCCTGATTCTCAGTCAGCTGCTTTTTCCACTTCACCTGCTTCATGTTCTGTTAACACTGGGTGAGAAGAAGTTAAGTCTTGCTGTGTGAAGTAACACCTTAAAATTAGCCATGAGCATTTGTTTCCTTTTGTTTTTATGTCTAAACATCATTAAAGCAAAGCAAAGATTGGGATGTTGTTTACAAACTAAATCACATAGGAAGACTGGAGACAGTCTTTTCTAATTATGTAGCTGTTAAGTTGTACATAAAATCAAATCCTGTCACTTCAAGAATACATAATTGCCTATGAATCTAGTCAAATGTGTCAATGAACTCAATACAACAGCCTAATGTGGGATGCTCCTCTCTCTCTCTTCTGCTATAATCCACTTTTTGCTAAATTTCACATCATGTTGAAACAGAGAATAACATGGCATTTTCCCTTTGTTTCAATGAATTCTCCTTTTTGTTCTTGTTGCCTCCTTAGCATTTCTCTACTTGTTAACCGCCTGTTCTGAAGTAAGCACTGGAAGATAATTATAAATTGGTGAACTTTCCAAGGTTCTTCCTATTTACCTACTGCAGACTTTAGAGATGCATGCAGCTAGAGTAGATGTCCTTTCCCAACCTCTTAAGTTGAGGAAGCTATACTCGCAGAAAATACAAGGCTCTTTAACACACCATGCCCTTCATCCCCCATTTTAAAGATGAGCATATCTCCTGCTTAAAGACTCATTCATGTTCTACTTTAGTGCAAAATCATTCTTTGGCTAAAAATTTGAAATGAATTATTATAAAAATACCTTTCACTAGAAAACAATTATGTCTGGGTACCTAATAAAAATGTCTCTAAATTGAATAGTAGGTGGTGAGGTTGTCATACATTTCTGAATCTGAACTGCTGCATAAGTAAGGAGTAACATCCTAAAGTAATTTGAATTAGAGTAAGGTAACTCATACCATTATGCAATTTTCAAGTCTCTGGAGAAATCTCAGACATATAAAATTTTAATTCTTTTGTTTCCTTTGAGTTTCTCTTTTGTCTTGCTTTTCTGAAGCTTCTTACATCTGTTCTAGTTTCTCAGGTGGTAATGGTACTAAAAATATCCAGAAGATTTAATAGCAAGATTTCTTTACTGGAAACACAATTTATTTTTTTTTTTCTTTACACTTTTTCCAATTTATTGTCTTTCTCTCTGCCACTGTATATGCTTCTTGTTATCTCCTCACTGTTTTTAAATTATTTCCTTATTTCATATGTCCTGCCCCTCTAATCACTTCCTTTATTTGCTTGGTTACCTTTTTTCTAAAACCCTATAAACTTTTGATTAATACAAATAGGGGTGGAGAAAACGACAGTGGCACTGAAAAAAGTACAAGTCCATCCTAGATCATCTCTTAAGCAAAGTTGTTTTATAAGAGGATTTAGTAACAATAATTAAAGATGTTGAGTATTTCTAATAAACCAAAAAATAAATACTAAAATTTTGAAAAATATATATATTTTAAATAGTATTTCAGTTTTGTAAATAAAATTTAACATGGTATTTGAAGCTATGTGAAACATGCTCTGAGTAGCTTCTTCAAAGATGGCTTGGTAACAGTAAGTTTTCTTATGGCAAGGCATGCTGAAACGCTGGCACTGCTTGCACAAATATGTAATATAACAAATTAAAATGAAAAATAGGATTTGAATATCCATCTAATTATACAGAGATGAAAAATTTGTTTGCCAGAATATGGTAAGTATGGTGCAGTCAATACAGTGTAAAATATCTGTAATAAAAAGAGATGTGCATGCTTAAGTACAGAAAGGAGTCTCAGGAGCTTATCCTGAGGAAGTTGAAAGAATTCTATTTTCTATTCATTCATTGCATGATTTATTATAACTGTTCTATAGAGAAGCACCCAACAGAGAAACTGTGGTTAAAGTTGGCTTATTGTTTCCATCGTAAATCCCCCTTTTTGAATGATTTATGACACTGCTTTTTTATTTTATTTTCCCTGAAACTTGGCATATAGGTACTTACACTCTGAATCATTATTTCCTCAAGTTTAATTTACATAAAGTTAGTTTTTCTTTTTTTTTTTTTTACTAACCTGCCTGATATGATACTAGAATTCTTTTTGCAGGAGACGCTTCAAAGAGAATATATTGAATGCCTAACTCTTCATTCCATCAACTGGAGAAACACACACAAAAAAAAGTCACATGAGATATCACAAATTCTATGTTTCTGTAAAAGGGCAGCTTGCGAACAGGACACAGATAATGATTATCATATGAGAACCCTTTTAAAAATCCCTGCGGGACAAAATGAGTATGTGGAGTGTTCTAGGGCAATTTAGTTAAAAACCAGCTTCTCATTTCAGTCAGTCGAGCATATTTCAGAACCAAATTTGCAGCAATGCAACAATAAGTATAATTTAAGACATCCAGAACTACAAAAATAAAATGTAATAATTATTTCTCTCTAAAACTGTGACTTTCTCAAAGATTCAAAGTATTACTGTTCTTTTTAAAAACTATGAGTTGACTCTGGTATTGTTTAGTTTACTTTGAAAATTTTTCTAATTTTTTTACTCTGGAAAATTATGTTTCACATTTAAGTTCATGTAGAGACAAATATAAATACAAATATTAATAAAATAATTTTTGCTTTCTACTGAAGCTCAATATTTTGCACAAATCAAATGCCATTAATATATCCATGGAAGTTAGTTTTTATATGAATAAACATGCATTAGTTAAAATAATTAGGTATTTATATTGACTTTGAGAACTGTGTGTAGCATATATTTACATGTAAATAATTTGGGTTTATATAATTGATAAGGTTAGGCTGTGACCCCCACCTACAATCTCATCTTGAACTGTAATCCCCAAGTGTCAGTGACAGGATTAGGTACAGGTAATTGGATCATGGGGTTGGTTAACCCCATGTTGATCTCGTGTTAGTGAGTGGTCTCATGAGATTTGATGGTTTTATAAGCCTCTGGCATTTCCCCTGCTTGCACTCACTCTGTCCTGCTGCCGTGTGAAAAAGGTGCCTGCTCCTCCTTTGCCTTCTGCCATAATTGTAAGTTTCCTGAGGCCTCCACAGCTATGTGGAAATGAGTCAGCAAAACCTCTTTGCTTTATAAATTACCCAGTCTTGAGTATTTCATCATAGCTGTGTGAGAATGGACTAATACAATAGGGTTTCGAAATACATGCATTCCCTTCTACCAATCCAACCACCCCTTCTCAGTCTCTGTCGCTATATTTACCTGTTGTGTCTTCTCTTTACATTTCTATTCTTAGAGTTATCCTATGCTCTCTTCTATTTTTGATCTAGATGATCCTCTTGAGTAAGCTAGAGAATTGCTACTTTCTACCAATTTCTCTTAATATCTTAATATTGATAACTTCTGAATTTATGATCCAGTTGAAGTCTCACCCTTGCATTTCATGCCACCATACCTCGGGGCCTAATGTACACATTGATCTGAAGGGTTCACAGTACCTGAAACTAAACTGGGTCAGAACTGAACTATTTATCTTTGTTTTTCAAAGTCTACCCCACCACACATTTTTTTTAATATATGTACAAATTATAATTTTCCTTTCCTTTCCTTTTTTTTTTTTTTTTTTGATGGAGTCCCACTCTATCACACAGGCTGGAATACAGTGGCATAATTTCGGCTCACTGCAGCTTCCACCTCCTGGGTTCAAGCTATTCTCCTGCCTCAGCTTCCTTAGTAATTGGGATTACACGTGTACACCACCATGCCTGGATAAGTTTGTGTATTTTTAGTAGAGAAAGGGTTTTGCCCTATTGGCCAGGATGCTCTTGAACTCCTGGCCTCAAGTGATCCACCTGCCTCAGCCTCCCAAAATGCTGGAATTACAGGTGTGAGCCAGCATGCCTGGCCCAAATTGTAATTTTTCATTCTGTTTTTTAAGGTATTCATCTGAGCACTTCTATTTCTGAGTAAATTTTCTATCATTAGAAATTTAATGGAAAACATTTCTAAAATATAAATTAGTATGATTCTTTAGTATCTGTGTAAACCTTGGCATACCCATAACCTCACTATATCATCTTATAATTGAATATTTAGATGTCTTTATTATAAATCTCTGAATGTATTCTGGGTACCTGAAATGTACTCAGCTCATAACATATGTTCAAGAAATTTTCATTGGATGAAAGCATTTAATATGAAAACACCCTAATAGTTTTAATGTTATATCTACTTGTGTTTGTTTCGGTAATTTTTGTTATATTTTATATTTGCCTACATAATTAGAATTACTTTTATGTTTTACTATTTGTCAATGATATTAAAATGTTATGGAGTAATGAAAAGAAAGTCATGTAAATTATGACATCTCAGGATATTGCGTGACTACGTTAGGTCTCAACAAGAGCAATGACATTTTATTTCTACTGTTCCCATTATCTTACCCGAATCCCGCAGATCACCTAAACTTGACTCATTCCACTCTTATAATTCATTCCTCATTATTTCACCAAAAAATATATACCTCCTTCTTATTTAGTAGAGATGGGGATTGAATGTATTGATCTATTTTTAGAGAATTGACATATAGAAATATTACATCACTGACTCATGAACATGATCTATCTATATATTTACTTGTCTTTAGTTTCCTTCAGTACTGTTTTGCACCATAGAGATCTTTTACATTTTTGGTCAGATTTTTGCATATTTCTATTGTTTCTGGCTATTGTAAATAGTACTACTTTTATAATGTTATTTTCTTATTTTTTGTGTAATTATCTTGTATCCTCCAAGACTGTTAAACTCACTTATTAATTCTGGAAGCTGTTTTGTAGATTTTTACAGATTTTATAACATAGATTATATCGTTGGCAAATAATGACTGATTTTCTTAGTCTTCTTTTTGAATTTAAATGGCATTTATTTCTTCTTGCTTCATTGTACAATATAACTGTCCTAGTATAATTTTTAATAGAGGCGGCATGAGTAGATATATTTGTGCTTTTTTAAAATGGATACTCAGCCTTTTACGGTTAAATATGATATTAACTATAGAATATTTATTAACATGATTTATAGGGTTAACATAATTTTCTTTTATTCCTAATAGCTGCAAGTTTTAATCAGGCTTAAATGTTGGATTCTCTAAGATGTCTTTATCTATAATAATGTTATTTTAGTTTTGTAATATGGTGAACAACATTGATTTTTAAATTTATAGTAACTTTACATTCTTAGAATAAAGCCCTCTTAATCATAATGCATTATATTTCATTTATTTTTTCATTAGAGTATCTCAAATTGTGTTAAGAATTTTTGCATCTAAATTTAGGAGGGATATTGATCTACAGTTTGGTCTCTTCTAAAAACTTTGTCTGCTTTTACATCAAGATAAAACTGGTCTCTTAAAATTAGTTGGTAAGTTTTTCCTCCATTTTACAATAGAGGAAAAGTTTGTGTATAACTTGTAATATTAGTCTTACACATAATTGGAAGAATTCACCAGTGAAATTTTTTGTGTACTGAGATTTTTTTCTGAGAAGCTTTAAACTACAAATTTTTTAGCATGTATTTGGCTTTTTTTTTTTAGTACATATTTGACTAAAGGCTATGTTTACCATTTTTAGTGAGCTTTAGTTATTTTTGTGTCCTTCAAAGTATTTCTTCATTTATTCTAAGCAGTCAAATGCCATAAAATTGACCAAAATATTATCTTATTATTATTTTAATATGTGAAAATGCTGTAATGATTTTACCTCTCTTATTCCTGAAATAAGGAGTATTTGGAAAGTGTTCTCTTTCTGATTCTTGCTCTCTCTCAGTCTTCCTAGAAATTCACATGCATCAATTTTATTTATCTTTTTGAAATATGACTTTTGGCTTTCATTGAATTTTCTTAATTATTTTTTGTTTTCTATTTCAAATATTTATCTTATAATCTTAATTTTTCTGCTTCTACTTACATTGATTTTATATGCACTAATTTTCTAGTTTCTTAAGTGAATCATGAAATTATTCATTTAATAGCTTTCTTATTTTCTAGTAGAGCTATTAAGTGGTATAAAAATTTCCATAAGGCACTGCTGTAATAGTACTTCACAAATTGTGATATATTGAAATTTAATTTTTATTCAGTTCAACGTACTCACTAATTCTCTTTTAAATTTGCGGATTTTTTTCCATAGGTCCTTAAAAAGAGTATCATTTGGTTCCAAATATTTAGTAATTTTTCTATGAATATTTTAAATATACTTCACTGAATTTTATCTCAATAAGAGAACAAATTTGTATGATTTGAGTCTTTTAAAATTTGAGACTTGTATTTGGACCCTAAGTCTATTTTATCAATGTAAATGTTCCATGTGCATTTAAAATAAATATATATCATGCTATATTTGAGTAAAGTGTTCTATATATGACAATTGAATCAAATTGGTAGTGTTTTCAAAATCATCTATATCATATTTATTGATTTTCTGATTATTTTACCTGTCAATTATTGAGGAAAACATATTGGCTATAGTTTCATAAAAGTATTATACTGGTCTATTTCCTTTTGCATTTCTCTTCATTGTTCCTTTATAATTCTTGAAGCTCTGTTATTGGAGTGTAAATACTCAGAATTGTTGGATCATTTTAATCGATTACTCCCTACATTGTCATAAAATTATTTTCTTTATTACTGTTAATAGTCTTATGCATGAAGTCTACTTTGATTGCTAATACAAGTATTCTAGTTTTCCATTGCTTAATGTTAGTAAGGTAATATCTTTTCTCATCCTTCACTTTTAACTTATTTGCGTTTTTATATTTAAACCACATGTGGGCAATGTATAGTTGATTCATCTTTTTTAAACCAACTAAAAATATAGACCTTCTAATAGAATGTTTAGATCATTTGTATTTGTCATAATTATTCATGAAGTTAGGTTAATTCTGCCATCTTCCTTTTTTTGGTTTGACCCATATGCATTTTGGAAAAAGAGAAGACACATAGAAACAAGAATGGCATCTATAATTCTACCATCTATTGAGAACTACATTTATAGCTTTGGTGCAATTATTTTATTCCTTGATTATAAGCATATACAGAAAAAATATTTACCTTCATACTACTACAGAATTATTTAAATTATGTCCAGATTTTTATTAGCATAAATAATGCTACAAACCAACATTCTTTCACATATTTTGTAACTTTCATGTCTACATATTTCTTAAGATAAATTCTTAAATGCTAAGTTACCAGTCAAAGCTTTGAACTTTCTAAATTTCCCAAGATTTATGTTTATTAAGATATAAAGAAAAAAATACCTTCTACATTTTGAGTCATAAAAATATCTAATTGTTCACAATTCTTTTTATTGTGTGCCATAGATAGATAGATAGATAATCAATTTTTTCCATGAAATTTTTTTCTCTTTGATATTTTGACAAATTTTTCTGGTCCAATATTGTGTCTTGTTAATTTGTTAAAACATTCAGAGTGTATATTTGTTACAAATAATTTATTATTTTGACTTCTTTTAACTTTATTCATTTTTTTTTTTTTTGGCTCAGGCGTATATGTACATTATGCAATAATGTATATTATTTCTCTATGACTTTTCCTTTCATTTCAATTATCTGAATATACTTTCCTATTGATGTAGCTCATAACTAATTATTTTTATTTATTGGTTTGTTTGAATTTTTTTTAATACTGATAACATTTTGCTCATAAAATCAGCATGAACTTAGTTTTAGTATTAGGTGTCAAGTAAAGCATAAATATACCCTATTTATTTATCTAGTGACTTGCCATTTAAAATTGTCATTTACTTACTAAAAAGTCTCTTTTATTTACAATGCATGAGGCAATATTAATTTTTTCCAATAATTCTTAGACAAATAGCACATATTTTATTTATTTGTAATTTCTTGTTACTATAAAACTGAAGCAGACTCAAGCCACTCTTGAACGTTTTGTACAATTAATCATATACTTTACCAACTATATTTTATGTCCTTTACCATTTTCGACTTATTTCTGGCTACAGTGCATAATGTCCTGTATCAATTTCAAACCTGGTGAGACTGCTGACTCTATTTGAGCATTTAGCTTAAGGATGTGTGGAAAAAAAATTACTAGTGGTTATTATGAATAGCCAAATCAACTATGAGATATGGAGAAAGAAGTTGGATTGGAATGTGAACATGAAACATGAAAAAAAAAATGTTTGAACCCTCAATTATTGAGGCTCTCTTTCTAAACCCTGATTTATTTGAGTCAAGAAATAAGATCACCATTCTTGTTTTCCTCTATGGTCATTTTCCTAACATTGATCTTCTACTTATGTACAGTTTTCCCATTCCTCTGAGATATATGGTTTCTTATTGCTTTAAACTGTAATTTAATAACAGCTCATTTACACTGCCACATCCACTATAGAATTTGGGCTCTGCATTTATTATTCATCATATTCAATTCACCTTCAAGGCTTGAGTGATTTTATTGCTCATGTAGGTAACCAATTTAAAACTCTATTCTCATATTATTTCTTGAACTCCAATGACTCTCTATGTCCACACTATGAACACTTTAAAAATATAGAGCTAATGTAAGTATGGATCTCCAGAATTATGTCTACAACTTCTCCATATGGTTCTCTATTTATGAATGATATGGTTTAACTTTGTGTTTCCACCCAAATTTCCTACTGAATTTTAATCATCTTGTACAAGGGGAGGAACCTGGTGAAAAATGATTGGATCGTGGGGGTGGTTTCCCCCATTCTGCTCTAATGATAATGAGTGAGTTCTCACAAGATGTGATTGTTTAAAAGTGTTTGTCAATTCCCTTCTCACTGTCTCTCCTGCTGCCATGTAAGACATGCTTTGCTTCTCCTTTACCTTCAGCCATGATTGTAAATTTCCTGAGACTTCCCTAGCCATTTGAAGTGTGAGTCAATTAAAACTCTGTTCTTTATAAATTACTCAGTCTCATGTAGTATCTTTATGGTAGTATGAGAACAAACTAATACAATGGTGATCTCTCTGGACTTGTTTTTGGAAGTCATTGAAATTTTCTTTTCTATATTCTTTTATTTTACCTGCTTCTTATCACATTTTCCCTTACATTCAGGCTAAATTTTGCTCTATCTTTTGTCATAATTCTGAGCTACATCAGCATCCTGAAGCCATTTTCTTTTCTAGTCTCTACCTCAAGGGCCCTGTACCCATGATAAACCCTGCTATTTGTCACCTCTGTTCTAGATGATGTAGAAAGGTAGTCAAATAGATAAATTGATTGATTTTTCATAGAGCTACAGTCTCAAATATAAGCAAAAGCTATAATGTCAATTTTCAACCTATTTACTTCTCCTTGGTCACATATGATATGGTTTCCCTAGGATAATCATCCTAAACCTTAAGAAATCTTCCTAAGTGCCATATCTTATCTCTGCTTTATCATTCACAGCACACAACCGTGCCTTCTATAATATGGAGAAAATTAGGAATAATAATGTTATCCTTTAATGTCCATCTTTGTATGCACAGAAAAATTTCAGTTTTCTTTCAGGCCCACTGCTAATCATCTCCTGCTCACTAGGCTTTTGCTACTCTGCTTTACAGGTAATCTATGAGGAAACTGAAGTGATATTTCTGTGGACAATGTGAAATAGCTTGCAGTTCATGTGTTAGAATTGAAATATGGAAATGAAGTACATACAATATACTGCTAGCAGTAATCTTACTCTCTCTTCTCTTACCTAAAGTTGAATACACTGTTTAGAATTCCATATGCATTACCCATGTTATTTCTCATAAATTATTTCAAAAGAAATATAATTTTGGAAATAAAACAAGAAAAAGCAGTAAATTTGGCTCAGCCACCCCATTGAGCCACTGAAGATGATAATCAGTGTCTCAGACCTTGATCCTCTTGAGGAGTCAGAGAAACATTCAGCTAGAATAGTCTATTGTTAGATGATCCAACTTTTTTCCTCAAATCTGGCTTTAATCGTATTTAGAGTTATTTTCTGCAAGGTAAGGAAGCACATCTAATTGTCGTTCCAAATTTATATAGATTTTTTCTTCATTATTGCATATTTCAATGCAATAATGAATGAGAACAGACATATAGCTTACCAAAATACAAACTCAGAAGTCAGAAATTTGCCCTTTAAGTTATAGAAAAAGCAATTTAATTTTACATTAATTTGTTCATACTGGTCTTTAGATGATCCTACTGAATCACCAGATAATTATTTATAATTATCAGTCATGCATTATTTATAAATAATAGAAAACTATGTTCTCAGACTAGTGTTACTTTAAGTAGAGTAAATTTAAATAGATATTTATTGATCCAGTTTTATGTGGCTTTGTTGTTCATTTGATTCATTTTTAGCATTAGGTAAAAAATCTGTCATCCTATTTTTAAGGACATTGAAACCAACCGTAACTACTATTTTGGGGACATGTAGAATAGTGGTTTTCACAAAGATCCAGGATCCATATTTTGTTCTCAGCTGTTTGACTATTACCTTAAGTCAAATGATCTCTAGAGAACTCTGTTTTTATAATGAACAAAATTAGAAAGTTTACATGGAAAATCACTCTGGTTTTCTTCAGGTCTACTAGTCTATGAATATATTGACTTAAATGTCCTGGATGTAATAGTACCATGAATGTATGAAGGACACTGCAAAGAATACAAATGTTGTTTCTTGGCATCCCATCCAAATCCATGGTATAACCAGCTAAAGTGTAGGAGGTTTTGATTATGTTTATTATTTATTTTGCTTCAGTCATAAAGATTCTAAGTTTCTTTATTCTCTGATACTGCTATGGTGATATAAACTCACAAATAATGTATTATGTTCTGCATTATTTAAAAAAGCAATTTTTCTTTTCCAACTTAAAAAAAATAAAGGCTAAAAAGTATTATACATAATACTTAAGTACCCGTAGTAACCTAATGTCAAGTTACTAATACAATAATTATATTTTTATTCAAATAAAGCTAATATAGAACTTATCTAATTTTAGCATATTAATAATCCTGATAATTTAATCATTCAATAATTTTAATATGCTACATAAAATACAATATTTATAATACCTATATAACTAAGTGAACATAAAAAATTTCTGGAAGACAATTGCATGATGTCATAACATGCATGGGTGAGAGACATATTCAAGGTGCAATATAGGTTAAAAGACATAATAATAGTATAAAATAATTATGGATGTGATTTCAGGTTCCATATTGCAACCAATATTTAAAATAGATGTGACAAGCCATAAGATTGCCTATTCTCTGCCATTTCAGATGTAGAGAACTGGTGCCTGAATAGAACATATTGGCCACAAGTGATATGAAGTACAAGTGTTCAGAATACGACAAAGATTAAATGACCAGTCTCTGTAGAGCAGTTAATTGAAATGGAAAGAACTAATAAAAAAGAGCACCCCAGATATCTACGGAAGAATCTGTACAAATATTTGGCAATGAACTGAGATGTGCATGCCCAGCATGAGACCACCCAAGGTTTATCAGATATGCGAGGCTATAGGGTTAAAAATGGGACAGAAATATGTGTGACAGTTGCACACAGTCTTGGAGGAAGAACTGAGCTGGGGCACTTTGTATCTCAGGCTATTTTGGGGTGGAGAGATATTCTCAATATCACAAGATATCTCTGGCATCCGTCTGAGGTATCAGCAAGTCTTGTCTTAGAAATAATAACAACACCCTAGAATAGAACTTAAACTATACTGGTCTCAACATAACCTAAAGCCAATCCGTGAGAAGATACATAAACAAAAGATTAGTGATTAGTCCTGCCAAATTAGAAGGATTTAAGAACACATTGCTTTCCTTAGATCTTCACTAAGGAGCACTAAGCCTAAACCTAAGACTACAGACTTCCAAGATAATCATCCAACAATTTAACTATTTACTGAAAAGTTAAGACTCTTCAGAAGACAGTAACATAATCTAATCTCTATGCTGCATTAACTGTACTTTCCAGTCTTCAATCAAAAATTGCTATGCATAGAAAGCAACTAGACACTATGAGATTCTTAGGCAAGCAAAAATGTAGGACCATAAAACTAATGGCAAAACGCCTAACTTTGAATTTAGTAGATAAGAACTCTAGGAAAACTTAGTGGTAAAAGACACAGAGAGAGAGAGAGACAGAGAGTGTGTGTATATCCATATATTTACTCCAAGTATGTGTATGCATATATACACTCCAAACAGAATAAAACTCCAAACAGAATTGAAATGAATCAAGCTTAGACAAATTATAATATATACATATATATGCACACACACACATACTCTATTATTACTAAATATATTTTTATGTGTATATGCATATATAATAAAATATATTCAAAGTAATAAAAATTTGCTTCTGAAAAAATATTTTTTTCATGAGTGAAGATGGGAAATTTTAGCATAGAGTTGGACATTTCAACTAGAAAAAAATACAAATTCTATAAATGTAAAATGTCTAGAAAAGCATAATTACAGTATTTATTCGATATGCTTAAAATTTTTTTGGAGGTATTACATAAAGAATTTGAAGGAAGATCAATAAAAATTATCAAATTTGAAGAACAGATTCAACAAGAAGGTGTGAAGCCACATGCATGTGTTTACAATATCAAACTTTCTAACACAGGCAAAATAATATCCTAGAAAGAAAAGAAAAATATATTTAAGAAAACCTAAATATTTGAATAAGTAATATTCAGAGTCCTAAAATTTGATGAAAAACACTAACCCAAAGACCTAAGAAACTCACAAAACTTCAAACAGAATAAAAATAAAATGCAATAAGCCTAGACAAATTAAAAACAAAGTTCTGAAAATCAAAGACAAGAAGACAGTCTTCAAAGTAGCAAGATTGGGAGAAGGGTACATTGTACACCAGAAAACAGAAATAATAGTTACTGTTTTTCAATCAGAAACAATGGAAGCTTGAAAACTGTGAAATGCTTTGGAGTACGTATCAAAACAAGATTCTGAATCAGTGATATCCAGTAAAATACAAGAATTTGTCATCAGCAGGTTACCCTCGTTTATTCCACTTTCAGAAAAGACATATCTTTTTTAGTGTTCTGAAAACATTGCCACTGGTTCATATGGACATTTTTCCTACTGTTTTTTCAAGCTACAATAAATATATTGCCTACAGAAGAGAAAACTCCTCTTAATTAAAAGGAGAAAAAGAAAAAGCTGTGGTTATTTTTCCCTCAGCATCAGAAAGAATGCTATTCCCAATCTAGAGACAGAATTTGCCTAATTAATACCTCATTTCTGAGAAAAATCTTTTCAGTCAGCTATAGTCAAGTTAATTTAACTTGTTTGCTTAGGCTCGTAGAGTGGTGAGAGAAATATGTAGAGTGTTTTTCTTTTTAGTTAATTCTTGCCTGATTTTCTATGTTATGAGAGTATAAGATATGTGAAATGGGCCGAGCACGGTGGCTCAAGCCTGTAATCCCAGCACTTTGGGAGGCTGAGGCGGGTGGATCACGAGGTCAAGAGATCGAGACCATCCTGGTCAACATGGTGAAACCCCGTCTCTACTAAAAATACAAAAAATTAGCTGGGCATGGTGGTGCATGCCTGTAATCCCAGCTACTCAGGAGGCTGAGGCAGGAGAATTGCCTGAACCCAGGAGGCGGAGGTTGCGGTGAGCCGAGATCGCGCCATTGCACTCCAGCCTGGGTAACATGAGTGAAACTCCGTCTCAAAAAAAAAAAAAAAAAGATATGTGAAATGATGAATACCACTCTAAAATTATTATACTTGTGTTTACATGTGAAATAACTATACTTCCCTGAAGGCTAAAAAGTATATTTATATAGTATGCAATTTGTAGTCTTGTCAAAATTTTTTGTGTGAAAATATTTATATAGATTGCATATAAATTCAAAGATATTAAACCTGAAATAATGTAATTAGTTTCACACTATTTTAAGAATTTGTCCCAAATATGAAGGTTTACATTGAGAATTGTTTAATTTGATTTCTATTTTGATTATTGTAAAAAGTTTATCTGTTGTTATATTTAAATTGTCAAATACATATTATAGTTTCTAATTTTTCAAGCTTTATCAAGTAAAACTTTAAATTTGAAAACAAACCAGTGGTCAAATACGAGAATAATATCTATACTTTATCCTTCTATATTATTTTCCTTTCTACTTTTTTAAAATTGTTTTTTCTGTGATATTTACTGAGGGTTATATTAATACTCCATCTGTGATTTTCCATCTTTATATGTTCATTTGCTTTAATTTATACTTTGAAGATCATATAATTGGATTGAGGTTTCATGACTGTATAAAATGAAATAAGTCATTCAGACTCATTATGAGCTGTGTGTTCATAGCTCATAGCTCGAATTCATTTAATTCAAAATTTAATTCTCTTTATTGATATATGGTGACTTGATTTTTCAGAGTAATACTTTTTGCCTATTTTATTACAATGTTTAAATAAGTAAGCTTAAGTAAATTATCTGTAAATGCACCTCAACAAATTGAACTGGCAAATAAAAAAATTCATGCTTTAAATAATCCATTTCTTGGAGTGATAATGTTAGCCACAGAGCTAAAAAGTCTCTGTTTAATTCTGAGCACTTTAGACACAGCAGTGCTCATTCATCTTAGAAGGAAGACTATTACCTGCATTTCTTCTTCACTGACAGAATGAATGTAATGCTTTACTAGTTTTATTTAAACATATAAATATAGAAAAAATAGTTCAGTGATTTCCAGCTGTTTTATCTGTAAATATTCTGAATACATGAGAGGGTGGGGTGGAAAGGGGCCATTATGAATATTAGATAAAAATGTTGATTTTTTTTTTTTTTTTTAGATGGAACTCCCTCTGTCACCCAGGCTGGAGTGCAATGGTACTGTCACAGCTGACTGCAACCTCTGCCTCCTAGGTTCAAGTAATTTTCCAGCTTCAGCCTCCTGAGTAGCTGGGTTACAGGCACCCGCTGTCATGCCTGGTTGGCCAGGCTGGTTTTGAACTCCTGACCTCACGTGATCTGCCTGCCTTGGCTTCCCAAAGTGCTGGGATTTCTGGCATGAACTATTATGCCAGACCAAAAATGTTGATTTTGATTTGAGTGTTATCACATCAGACCATTAAAATATGCAAACACAACTTTCAGGAAAGTTGGAAGGCTGTTGATATGATAGACAAGGCTTCCTAATGCATTCCCTGGATCTTCTGAGATATTTTAGTAATAACTGAAAGTGAAAAAAAATCTTGTTAATTAAGATGTGAAGTAATACTCAAGACAGGAAAAATGGTAAGTTTTTTTAATTTTTAATTTTTAACTGAAAAGATTACTAAGTGGCAAAGCCAGATGCTGTAGATTTAGCACACAGCTACACTAAGTCAACCATTCTCTTTATTAAAATACCTTCTCTTTTCTGAGCCCTTTTGCTAATGCTTGTCAAAAACTCCCTGATGTTAAAAATTTTGAATAAATAATTACCTTATACATGTTGTAATTTATTTAGGTGACTTTCAGAGATGAAAGGGTTATGAATTTGTACCAAGTTATCCATCTGTTAATTTGTAGAAAACAGTTTATTTAGGTGACTGTCAGAGATGAAAGGGTTATGAATTTCTACCAATTTATCCGTCTGTTAATTTGTAGAAAACAGTATTTTTATTAGGCTTTTATTTTTGCAGCCCTTAATCCAAAACAATTTCAAGATATCTCATCTTTTGCTGAGAAAGTGAAGATCATGGGCAATAGTAATTAAGATTCAGATCACATCTCCTTCTTGGCTTATTTAAGGTCTTCAATTTCTGACGTATTTTCTAAAAATTCTTCTCTCTTTTAGATCACTAATTGCCAAAGACTGTTAGGCTGGCAGAGCTTTACTGTGATTGAAAGATTATTTTCAGTGACAAGAAACAAACCAGACAAGAGAAAGCTGGATTTTGCTGTGACAGGCATTGTTTAATTTAGCTCTCTGGGGCTTCCAGAAAATCCTCCTTGTTCTGTTATGTCGTAAAGATTACCCTCCTGGAAACATGATGGAGAAGGAGGAAATTTTGCTTCTGGTTGCTTAGCCTTCCACGTAAAAAGTAACCTGTGCTTGCCTGGGTATTTGTTTTAGCTTGATTATGTGGCTTTTAAGTTAGTGGTTTGATCTAAGCCTCTTTGATCTGATGGATTCATATTATTGATTTTATTCAAAATATACCTGTAAGGCCTATGCATTCATTCATGTGGGAAGAGATAGTAAAAAAAAAAAAAATCATCGCTGTAAAATACAGTATAAAAAGAAACACAGATATGAAGTAGATCCATGTATCACTTAAGAAGCAGAGTGGCAATTGCTTCCTTTAAAGGAAATTGGTGCAGAGGTGATTTTTATATTTCCATTGTTATATCTTTTTTTTGCAATTTTGAGTTTTTTGTGTGAAAAGTTGAAAACACCAACAAATATCTAAACTTGAAAAATCAAGAAAGATAAGCATAATCATATTATCTAGATCTGTAGGCTTAATGACTCAAACAGTAAAATCATAAATACTTAAAAGATTGGATAGAGATAATGAGTGAGGAAGGCATGATTTGTATACTACAACTTTTCGTTGACCTGTGTATATTCTTCCACCAGTACCACACTGTCTTTTTTACTGTAGCTCTATAAAAATCTTGATGTCAACAAGCGTGAGTCCTTCTACTTTGATATTTTTTTCTAGAATAGTATTGGTTAATCCAGGTTGTTTATCTTTCCATACATAATTTTATTATTATTTATAATTATTATTATTTATAATTATTTATTATTTATAATTTTATCATAATTTTATTGATATTTATAAAATAGCTTCCTAGGGTTTTGCTTAGTATGCATTGAATCTACAGATTAGGTTGAAAATAACTGATATCTTGACAATATTGTTTCCTCTAATCTATGAATATGTAATATTTCTTGATTTATTTAGATCTTCTTTGATGCATTTTATCAGAGTTTTATAGTTTTCCACATATAGATTAAGTATGTATTTTATAAGATTTATGCCTATTTCATATCTTGGTGCATTTTATAAATGTCACTGTATGTTTCTTTTTTAAATTTCAAATTACAATTTCAATTCCTTTGTTGATGTATGGGGAAGTAAATGATTTTTGTATAGTAACCTGAATCCTGAAACTTTGCTATACCTATGAGAGATTGCTTTTCGATTCTTTGAGATCCAAATATATAATTATGTCATCTGTGAACAAACACAGCTTTATGTCTTCTTAATGAGTTGCACATTTCTTATTGTCTTTTCATATTGCACTAGGTATGACTTCTAGTACAATTTTGAATAGAGTGATGAGAGACAACAGCCTTGCCTTGTTCCTGATGTTAGAAAGAAAGCATCTAATTTTTCACTATTAAGTATGACTTTAGTTGTGGATATTTCATAGACTTCTTTTAACTTAAAGAAACTATCTTAACTCCTAGTTTAAGGAGGGTTTTTATTTTACATGTGTGCTGTATTTTGTGGGTTTATTTTTCCACAATATGAATGTGTGATTTTTCTTCATTTGTTTGTTGATGTGGTGAATTACAAAGATTGATTTTCAAATTTTGACCCAGCCTAGCTGGAATATACATATAATAAATCCTAGTTGCTCATAGCATATACTTTTAATTACATATTTATATTAAATTTGCTATTTTTTGAAGATTTCTTCATCTCTGTTTATGGGAGATACTGATCTTTTTCTTTCCTGTGATTTTTTAATCAGGTTTTATAATAAGAATAATCTGGATTTACGAATTGAGTTAAGAAGTTTTTCTCTACTTTTCAATTGCTGGAAAAAAATAATATAAAAATGGTATCCTTACTTCTTGGTAAAATTCACCATTGAAACTATGTAGGCCTGGTGATTTATTTTTTGGAAAGCTATTTGTTACAAATTAAATTTCATTGATAGAAATAAGCCTATTCATATTAGCTATTTATCCTCATGTGAATTGTAGTAGTTTGTGTTTTTTAAGGAATTGATCAATTTCCTCTATGTCATCAAAATTTTGGGCATAGAATTGTTAGTAGTGTTTCTTTATTATTTTAATGTCTGTAAAATCAGAGTGATGGTGACTTTTTTTCTGATATTGGTTGTATTTTTTCTCTCTTTTTGTTCTTACACTTGGCTAGTGAAAGCTGATCAATTTTATTGATCTTTTTTCAAAGAAGCGGCTTTCGCTCTGTTTTCTTATTTTTATTTTTTGTTTACAACATAATTGGTTTCTGTTCTAATTTTATATTTATTTTATATTGCTCACTTTTGGCTTATAATTGTTCTTTTTTCTATAGTTCCCTGAAGTGAAAACTTAGATTATTGATTTTGGATTATTTTCTTTTCTTAAATACATTAGTACTGTAAATCTTCCTCTAAGCATTTTTTAATGGATCTCACAGGTTCTAAATTAGACCTTCATTTAATCAAAATAATTAAAAAATGTTTTCCTGAGACTTCTTCTTTGACCCATCAATTGTTTAGAATTGTGTATTTAAGTTTCAATTGGGGAATTCTTCAACTATTTTTATGTTTTTGATTTTTAGTTTAATTATACTATAGCCTAACAATATACTTTTATGATTTCTGTTCCTTTATATTTCTTGAGGTTTGTTATATGGCCTAAAACATGGTCTGTGTTAATGAGTGTTCCCTATACTTTGTCTGCCTTTTGATATGCCTTCTAATTTTTTTGTTGCCTGACAGACATGACATATCAGACAATAGGAGCTTAAGTCTGACAATAGGAGCAATAGACCTTTAGTGTTAGGTTTTATGTTAACTTGGCAACAAATTGGGCTGCATTTAATATTTGCCATAGTAATAGGCGCCAGATAGTTTAAATTCTTCTAGTGACCTTATTTTTGTCTTCAGTACTTTCTTTGGGTTTTCCTAAGAAATCCTCCTTACTTAGAGCCTGTCTCACAGTTTAAGTTGCAATCTACTGGGTTTTTTGTTTTGTGTAGTTATTGTTGTATTGAGACAAAGTATCACTCTTTTCCCCAGGATAGGGTGCAGTGGCACAATCTTGGCTCACTGCAACTTCCACCTCCCAGGTTCAGGTGATTCTCCTGCCTCAGCCTCCTGAGAGGTGCATGCTGCTTTACTCAGCTAATTTTTACACTTTTAGTAGAGACCGGATTTCACCATGTTGGCCATGCTGGCCTTGAACTCCTAGCCTCAAGTGATCCACTTACCTGAGCCTCCCGAAGTGCTGGGATTACAAGCATGAGCCACTGTGCCCAGCCCGTAATCCACTGATACTATATAGAGCCCTAGTGATGTGGGAGTATGGTGTTAGGGGGACAAAAGTGATGTATTATATTAGATTATATCTCAGTTTTATAGAAGACTGGTTTACCTGGGCAGTGACCTTCATAAATGATTTTTTAGCTTTCTTTCCTTCTCTGGTGACACAGGAAACTACAGGGACTAAAGTCTTGTAACTTCCCTCTAGCTAGGATAAAGTTTTGGTGAAGGCTTTTCTCTGGAGGGTAAGCTTTTGTTATTTAATACTCATCTGGGTATATTTCTCAATGTTTCTTTCTTTTCTTTTTCTTTTTTCTTTCTTTTCTCTCACTCTCCCTCTTCCTTCCTTCCTCCCTCCATCTCTCTTTCTCGCCTTCTTTCTTTTTTCTCTACTATGGCCTCAAGAGGTATCTTACTTGGCTCTTCAACATAAGAAACTGTGAGGCTGCTGGATGTAAATCCATGAATGTGTGGGGACCCCTATGACTACAGCCTCCATCAGATTCTTATTCTCTCCTAAGACCTTAGTCTCCAGCAATTTGTCAAAATTAGCATTTAAATGTTTCTACCGCTTTATGGCCCCAGTTGTACATTCTCACAGATGTTGACTCTGACTCTCTGTATTCACTTGTCCTTCCAGATTTTGGAGTGGTGATTTGAACTTGAGATTTCATTTTCTGGTGAATGCAAAAGTCATTAATTTTTGCTATGTTCTGTTTTTGTTGTTGTATGCATGGTACTAACTCTGAAGCTCTTTAAAGAGCAGAAATCCCAAGCCTTAATACAACTTTTTATACTTTTGGACTACCTGATCTGTTATAATTTTCTTTGTAAGAATACATTTGAAAGAGGATAAATGTAACTACAGGATAAAGAGATGATGTGGCATATGCTTTGGAGAGAGAAAATCATATGAAAAAATATTGATAATTTATTTTTTGCTTCAGTTTGTCCTGCATGTTTTAGGAAACATACATTCCAGTCTTAGTTTTCCTACTGGCTATGTGTGTGAATTTCAGCAAGTTACAAAATGCATCCCGGTCTCCGTTTTCTCATTTATAAAATGAATCACTTACATGAGATAATTCTAAGATGTTTCCTAGCTATAAATTTTTAGCATATTTCATATATAAAAGAGTCATCACTGGCAATATTGATTTATTTCATTATTCATGTATTTAACATGTATTAATCGATTTTTAATTCTGGGAAAGATAAACATTATAGTGAAGTACCTTGTTCATTTACAATGCATATTCAGTTGCAAAAAGACTGTATATAAAGAAGTAAAAAAAACATTGGGAGGGAGTTTAAGGAATTTTTAATTTACTTTAAAAAATACTTTGATTTTTTATGTTTAATCATAAATTGACAAATTAGTTTGTATATATTTGTGGGGTTCAACATGTTAATATTCATGAATTTAATGTGAAGTAATAAAACTAAGTGAATTAACATATCTATCACATGAAATACTTATCTTTTCTGTAGTGAGAATATTTGAAATTTACTCTCTTGGAAATTTTTAAATGCACAATACGATATGATTTACTATATCCATCATCCTATGAAATATATCTCTATGAAAAAGAAATCTATTTTTCTATTTAAGGCTTTGTATCCCTTGATCATCCTCTCCCTATTCCCTTTGCCTCTTGCCTCTCATAGTTACCATTCTACTCTCTGTTCCTTGGAATTTGATTGTTTTAGATTCTACATATAAATTAGAACATGTGGTATTTGTCTTATTTCACTTAGCATAATATTCTCTAATTCCATCCATGTTGTTTGTTGCAAAGGACAATATATATTCTTTTTTTAAAGTTTTAAAAGACTTTTTCAAGACATATACATATATATATATATATACACACACACACACACACACACACACACACACATACTATGTATATATACACACATCATATTATATGTATATATAAAAAATATGGTATGTATGTATGTGTATATATATATATATAATAGTACTCCACATATACATGTATAATATATAATACATATATATAACATATATGTGTATATATATAATATATATTATGTATATATGCTGTATATATAAATAGATACAGTAGTACTCCGTTTGTGTGTGTGTCTCTACACACACAGACACACATACACACACACACACCATATTATCTTTATTCGTCTGTTGCCGGACACTTAGATTGATTCCATATCTTGGCTATTGTGAATAATGCTGCAAAGAATTTGGGTATGCAGATATTTCTTTTACACACTAACTTCAAATCTTTGAGTAAATACTGAGAAGTGGGATTCCTGGATCATACAGTAATTTTATTTTTAGTTTTTTGAGATATCTTTATGCTGTGTTCCTTAATGGCTATACTAATTTACAATTCCACCAACAGTGTACAAGTCTCCCTCTTCTATACATTCTCACCAGAACTTGTAAATATTTTTGCCTTTTTGGTAATAGCCATTCTGATAGGTATGGTGTATTATCCCTTTGTGATTTTAATTTGAATTTTTTTAGTGATTGGTGATGTTGAGCATTTTTTCAAATATCTGTTGGGCATATGTATGTTTTCATTTGTAAAGTATTTATTTAGGTATCTTGCCTAGATTTTAACTGGATAAATAGTTTTCATAATATAGAGTAGTGTGTGTTCCTTGCTTATTTTTGATATTAACCCCTTATCAGGTGTATGCCTTGCAAATATTTTCCCCTGACTGGTAGTTTGATTCTTCACTCTATTTTTTGCTTGCTGTGTAAAGCTTTTTAGCTTCATGTAATCCCATTTGTCTAATTTTTTTTTTTATTGACTACACTTTTAGTATAAAGTCTAAATAAATTATTGCCCAAACAAATGTCATGTCATTATTTTGCTGTGTTTTTTTCTAATGGTTTTACTATTTCAGGTCTTATGTTTAAATGTTTAATCTATTTTGAGTTTGTTTTTTTTTTTGTTGTGGTTGTTGTATGATGTTAGAGAAGGGCTCTTCACTCTTCTGCATATAGCTATCCAATTTCCTTGGCACCATTCATAAGAGTATCTTTTCCCCATCATACCTCCTTGGTATCTTCATTGAAGCTCAATTGACTATACAAAAACATGTTTTTTTTTTTTATGATATCTGTTCTTTTCTTTGGTCAATGAATCTTTGTTTATGACAGCACCATACTGTTTTACTTTCTGTAGCTTTGTGTTACAGTTTGAAATCAAGCAATGTGATTCCTTCAGCTTTTTTTGTTGTTGTTATTGTTCATAATTTTCCTAGTTATTTGGAATTTTTTGTGGTTCTATATAAATTTCAGAATTATTTATTCTATATCTCTGAAAAATGACATTGGAATTTTGATCAAGATTGTATTTAATATGTAGATCACTTTGGTAGTATGGGTATTTTAACAATACTAATTTTTTCAATCTATAAACATGGAATGTCTTTCACTAATCTGTGTCTTCTTCAATGATTTCCTTTGCTTTCTTTTGTTGAGAAGGAGTTTCACTGTTGTTGGCCAAGCTGGAGTGCAATGGTGTGATCTCAGCTCACTGCAGCCTCTGCCTCCCAGGATCAAGTGATTCCCCTGCCTCAGCCTCCAGAGTAGCTGGATTACAGGCACCCACCACCATGCCTAGCTAATTTATTTGTATTTTTAGTAGAGATGAGGTTTCACCATTTTGACAAGACAGGTTTCAAACTCCTTACGTCAGGTGATCTGCCCGCCTTGGCCTCTCAAAGTGCTGGGATTACAGGAGTGAGCTGCCCTGCCCGAACTTCTTCAATTATTTTCATTACTGTTTTATAATTTTCAGTCTATAGGTAATTTACCTTCGTGATTAAATATATTCCTAAATATGTTATTATTTTTGTAGCTATTGTAGATTGGATTTTCTTGATTTCTTTTTCAGAATTTTTTTTTTTTGTCAGAAACACTAGTAATTTTCACATCTTGATTTGGTATTCCTTTTCACATGTTGATTTGCTATATCTATTTATTAGTCCTGACAGTTTTTTTGTGGAATATTTAGGGTTTTCTATATACAGGATCATGTCCTCAGCAGACAATAACATTTTCACTTTTTTTCCTATTTGCTTGCCTTTATTTCCTTATTTTGTCCAACTGCTCTGATGAAGACTTCCAGTATCACCATGAATGGAACCTGAAGAATAAATATCCATATCTTCTGGATCTTGGAGGAAGGAGAAAAGTAAAAGTGTTCTCTTTCCAAATACATAAAAATGTCATATTTAAAAATATAGCAAATTCAGCATGATATAATTGTGCTCAATTGGGACAAAGATACAGCTGATGGTTGATGATTTGGATATTCAGAGAAGCTATTACAATGGAGAAAAATGTGTGGACTGAAGCTTGCATTGCAAGGAAAAGCCAGCAAAACAGAAATACATCATTCCTGACAGAAGAATCATCAGGATTGAAGCTGCACCTTGGAAATTAGTTTAATATTTTTTGTAAAACGGCAAAACAAAACAAACAAACAAATGAAAAGTAAAACTCATCTGGCTAAACAAGGGAGAAATGGCAGAAACTGAGTCAAGCTAAATAGGCAAAAACCGGTTCATATATAACCTATTTTCCACAATGTAATTTTTTAAAAAATTCAGGTACAATGAGAATCTATTGAAACAGAAAAAAAATCTAAGCTATTTTAGTCTGGACAAGAGAAGACAGTAGAGTAAACTGGGGAGTAGAAAAAGAAACAGCAAAATGTTAATGGTGCCTATATCAATTTTAGAGTTAGAGGACACAGTGATTTTGAATGTGAGCGATGAGGAAAGGAGAAGTGATAAATAACTTCTAAGTTGTTGTCTTGAACAGTTCAGTAGATTGTTGTGCCATTAAATGAGCTATGATGACCCGGAAGAGGAGTAAATTTGGGAGGAAATAACTTCTGTTTGAGCTATATTCAGTTTGTGATTTCTTTAAACATCAAAAGAAAAATGAGAGCTGTGAAAACATTGGTAGGTCTTTTACTAGGTGAGGTTGCCTAGGGGGAGAACATCCATGAGCAACAAAGGAGAGAAGATTGTGTTCAAAATGTCAGGCTCTCTACTAAAAAAACATTTGAAATAAACATGAGGAAAAATATATATATTGCAAGAGTTCCATTGCAGAGAAGTGAAATATAGGGCAGACATGGCTAGTATGCATGAATACACCTTAGATATCTGTGAAAATATTATAGAACTCAGAATTAAAAGACCTAAAATATACTTAAAGACTGAACATGCAGAGGTAAAAGAACTGTTGCTAAGCCAGAATAAATATGTTCAAGTTTAGAGTGATATACAGCTAACTGCAAAAAATAAAAGAAACTAATTCAAGAGGAGACCAAATAAAAATGGTTTACAAAGTCAGACATGAAGCTGTTGTTTTAGACAGATGTAGCTTTCTGCTAAAGATGGCTATTTTGTCTCTTAAAATGAATAAGGAGACAAGAACGTCACCGAGGATCTTAACCGAAAGAACCATGTGAGCCATTTATGGAAGAATTAGTTCACATTTGTAGAAAGGACACCTACACTAAGAATTCTGTATTACTTTTATCAAGCTTAAATCAGTACCTTTCATTCCTTAAAATAACATTTGAGACATTATTTCTTTCTCATGGACTCTTATTTACCTTAGCCTGATTCTGTTTCTCAATTACAAATAAAGAAGTTTGGAATGTATGAGGTAATTCATTAAAACACCATCATTTTCTGTAATAGATCAGGCGCAAGCCAATAGCTGTATTAAAGCCACATAGCTACTTAGTGGGAAATTTTGTTTAAGAACTCCTAATTCACCATATTGTGACTCTTTGTATTAGGGCCTTTTAAATACAGGAAAAAATAGAAAGAACAGAAATTTGCTTATGTCTTTTATAAAAATGTATTTATAGGAATTATTAATATTGATTTATACATGATTTATCTTATTTTTATTAAACTAAAAGTCCATTTGTATGAAGCAATAAGGCATATAAAGGATGTTTTATTTGATTACAAGTTAATATTTAACTTTAAAAAATGGTACTTTGATAAAATGAGTGACTTAATATTGCCATAAATTACTGGCAATCTATTTAATAGTGTTTTATTTCAAAAGTTTTTTAAATGTGCTGGTATTTTCAAATGAAGCATATATCTTCCATGACATCTATTTTTAGTGGGTGAGTACTAATATAAATAATTATGAGAGGGCATTTTTAATTTTTACTTTGATAACTATTTCTTTTTTGAAAACTGCTATTCTTTATATTTAATATTCATCAATACTTTGTGAAAAGATTTATGTATCTAAGTCCCCCAGGATGGGATTCATACAAAGATTTTGCTGAAGCAAACGGCAGCCTCCTAAGGACACAATGTTGATATAAGACAGATTTTTATCCTAACTCTATGAAACCTAGAAGGCAGAATTTTCTAGGACTTACTTCACCTCATAGAGCCTGCAAATGATTTTCATCGTTAGGAATTTAGGAAGTGATTCATCCTGCCAAACCTCTTGAGTTATTTTCTAGAAAGGCATGCCTACATCAGCTTGTCAAGCACAGCATATCTAAGTACTAAAACTGCTTATTCATGCAGTCTTTTGTGTACAAGGGAAATTATGAGCAAGTTTTGTAAATTCTGCTTTTTCATATTCAGTACAGCAGTAATAGTGTAACTGATCCTGGAATAATATTTTCCTTAGTATGTAAGTCAGTATTATGTTAATGTTTTTTATTAATGAGTTACAGCCTTTCTTTAATAAATGTGACTCTGATTGTCTACAATACTTGAGATTAACTGAGTTGCAGCTTATACAGAGCTCACTACTTTTTCGGGAAATTAGTTATTATTATGTGGTCCAAAATTCATAGCTTGAAAGCACTTTTTTCATTTATTTTTAAATTTCATTTTATTTGTTTCACTAGGCAATAAAAATTACATTTATTGCGTACATTATATTTTAAAGTAGATAATTATACACTGTGGAGTGGCTAAGTTGAACTAAATAAACATATGTATTACCTTATATACTTATTTTTTTGTAGTGAGAACAAGTAAAATCTACTCTCAACAATTTTCAATAAGATACAGTTTTATTAAAAATAAACCCTGTTTCTTATTCCACATTATTACAAGGTAATAAGGTGACTATGATATCAGTGGAATTCTTTGAAAATAAGTGACTTTTTATGGAGTTTATAGATCTGAGTCTATAATTACATTGTCTAAATAAGTTTCATAAATATGATGACTACAAAAGTTGTACTAGAATTAAATTTATATTGCTAATATATATTAATGTGACATCAACTATTGCAACAGGAGTTATTAAAGAATTTACATTTGAAGCTACACAAACGCTGAATATGATAGAAAAATAATTGGAGATGACATAAATAGAAAAATGAACATTAACAGTTCAGGGTATTTTCGTGTATGCAAGAATTGTGAACACATACATCATTGAGTATTTGGTAGTTTTCAAAAATACCTGGCCAGTGATATTAATCAAGTTAGAAAAGTAATGTTTAACTGTCAGGAGATCAGATTCTAGTATTTCACTGCACTGAGATTATGGCAGTATTATATGAGTATATGATCATGAATGTTATATGCATGGTATGTAAAAATTTTATAAAAAGGGCCTGCAGATGTCTAATGTCTATTTTTTAAATCTAAAATTTTGTGGTAAAAATGTTTATGTTTAACTTCCAACAAAAATGAGTTATTTCTAGGGAGCCCTCATTCCTTTGGAAAAAATGTTTATTCAGAATTTAGGCACTGTTGTTATAGTCATTCCAGACAAAAACAAGGTCTTAGATTTCAGGAAGCTCACATTTCCAATTGCAAGCATAATTACATAGCTCATTATTCAATTATAATTATGGGAAGTATTCCTCATTCATTCTCATTTAATGAGTATATATTGAGTGTCTATTTTATTTCAGACTCTTTGGTCAGTGCTAGAGATAAAATGGTAAGCCAAATCAAACATGGTTTTCATTTTCATTGAAGACAAAGACTAGTGAATTTAAACTATATTAACCAGCTCATTACACAAATAAGTACAAAAATGCAAACTGAATTGTTATGAATAAATGAAACATAATTTATGAAAGTATATTAACAGCAACAAAATCAGAATGATATCTGTGGTGCTCAGGAAGTTTTTCTGAAGGAAGTGACACAGGCTATATGATTAGATATTAATTAGTCAAAGGTAGGGCCATTATCAGAAAATTTGAAAGACTATAAGCAAAATCCTCCTGATGAGTGGGAACATAGCACATTGAAGAAACTGGTAAAATGGCATGGGAGGTGGAGGTAAATAATTTAAAAAGTAAGTGTAAAAGGTATCAGAGAATAAAACTTAACTTATTGTATGATATTGAGAGAGAGTAGCTTTAAATCAGTGAGAAAATAGGAACATGAAAAGAACATTCCAGAAAAAAAATAATTTTCAAAAGATTTGAGGTCTAACAACACTGAATACATGAAATAATGACAAAGTAACTAGAACAGTGACTTTCAATCAAAATGATATGCTCCTCAGGGGATAGTCAGCAATGTCTGGAAACATTTGTCACACCTAGAGGGGATGCTACAGGTAAGGAGAGGGCAGAGATGCTCTTAAATATTCTATGATGCACAAGATAAGCCCCCACAACAAAAAATTGCTTGATTCAAGACATCAGTATTTCTGAGGTGGTAAAACCATTATCTAAAAGTTGAGAACTAGAGAAATATTAATAGGAATTATGGCTGGAGAGTTAAAATAACAATCACATTGATATGGTCTGATTCTGTGTCCTCACCCAAATCTCATCTTGAATGTTAATCTGAATTGTAATCCTCAAGTGTTAGTGGAGGGACCTTGTGAGAGGTGATTAGATCATGGGGGCAGTTCCCCCTTGCTGTTCTCATAATAGTGAGTGAGTCCTCATGAGATCTGATGGTTTTATAAGGGGCTTTTCCCCATTTTTCCTTCCTGACAGCATATGAAGAAGGACATGTTTTCTTCCTCTTCCACCATGATTGTAAGTTTTCTGAGGTCTCCTCAACTCTGCAGAGCTGTGAGTCAATTAAGCCTCTTTCATTTATTAATTAGCTGGTCTTGGACAGTTATTTATAGAAGTGTGAGAAAAGACTAATATTTACATAATTTTAGAATTTATAGTCATTGCAATGGGACAACATTGAAGAATTGGATGTAAAGAAGTGACAGAGTGAGAATCTCATTTTGAAACAATTACTTTAATATGGGGAATTGATTGAAGCAGAGGAAGATATGGACAGAAATATTACAAAGTGTTGCACTAATGCATTTAATAACTAAAAATAAATGAATCAAAATTAGTACTAGTGAAGGTGGAGGAAAATGGTCAGATTGAAAAGATATTTAAGAAGGTACAGAGTGATTGGATCAGGGGCTAAGGGAGAAGGAATGACTTCCACATTTTTCACTTGAGTAGCTGGACGGCTGGTGCTGATGTTGTGTAAACCAAGCTTTCCAGGAAACTTGAATACTGGCTTCAAAGTAAGTCAGCCTGCTTATGTGCTTCTGACAACCTGAACAGATGGAAATATAACACAATAAAATTTTGTGCAGTCCACTTGGGAAAATCCTGATATGAATAATCCACCTTAATTAAGTTATAGCTCTTGATTTCAAGAGACAGAAATTTACCCATCTTCATAAAGATAATTAATTAAAATATCCAGCAATGTATTAGAGTAATTAATTTTGCTTTTGTTTAAACAGTTTTGATTGCTGTCCCCACATGTCTTAAGTTTTTATGTCTGTAATTTAAATTTTTAATATGAGAAAAATTTTAGTATCTGTAAACTTCAAACTCAAATTTTTAGGAAAGACAATATGATTAGCTAATTGTGAATAACTGACTTATTCCTCACTTAATCAACTGTGCCTTGAATGGCTGAGTCACGTAGACAACACATAATTGCTGCAGCTTACACACATTAATGTTAATGTAGGTCTAATAAGAAAAGATTCTGGGTTGAGTAGTTTCCAAGACTTATTCACTATAATATACTCCATTGGCTGCCCGGTCCACATTTTTTTTAAATAAATAGAGATAATTTGAACTTAAGATAACTGAGTTATATCTTATGCAATGAAAAAACATACTCTTTCTTCCCTAATGTCATTCCTGTATATTTTTTGTCAATAGAATGCAACAGAACCAGTAAATGTATATGACATCTTTCCTATATAATGCCCAATATTTTCACAGTGGATAGAAATCAGTAACAAGTGTAGTTAATAATTCATATTTGTAAATGTTGACTATCAGACTCCTGTTTTCTATCATTTCAAATCATCATGACCACACTTCTCTCTTATCCCTATTAGGGATGAAGTGATTATTTTCATGAAGGAACAAACCAGCTACATGGAGTTTTTGTATACCATTGCATATGCACTCACATGTATCCACAGAATAGGTAATCAAAATAGATTGTGCAGCACCACTGATGCTCAGTTCCTCTTTGCAAGTAGAAGGCTTCTATCTTTAGCTTCAGTCAGTTGTCCTTACCTGATACAGTCAACTGTAGGCAGCATTATACAGTATAAAGAACTTCTGAGACTTCTCATTTTGGAAGCAGTGGGTAGGGAGACAGGAGCAATACATTTCTCAGGAAAAAAGTCATTTTTATCTGGGAAAACATTCAAGAATAAGCCTCTAATAGCCCAGGATGTTAGAAATATAACATCATTTTATTTTAACAGGCAGAAAATATTATGTCTATCACATTAAATATTAAAATATGTATTTCCACATAAGTGAAGACTGCAAGTTGTGAACTCTTACACTTATTTTATGAAAATATTTTTTAAGCTGGATTTAGGACATTTAGACAGTTGTGTCCGATTCTACTTATGTTCAAAAATGTTGTCATACCTACAAATAAAAATAAAATGTATTATGTGTGTAGCCAATAATACCAGAATTACATAATAGTATATTTTTTATCCTAAAAGGATTTCTAAGGGCTGTACTTTCGAGTTATTATTTTATAAGAAAAAAACTAAGGATGTATGTCAGGAGTTTTCAAGAGAAATAAATGAGTGCAAACACTGAGTAATAGCTTTGCAAGCTGGATCTTTGGCACTGTTTTTCTCTCATCACTTTTATTTGTATTATTTTATGCCCATGTATAGATCAATAATTCATAAATGGTGCTGACACCAGATATTTTCCAGCTTTCATAAAACTAACTACTTTGTGCATATTGATAATACAATTTTATAATCACCTACCATAAATATATTTTCAGATGTCCTAGTTAAATATATCAAGTTACTGAAAGTTTTAATTTCACCATGCACATCAAATGTATTAAAGTCTCACTAATTGAATTAGCTGTTTTGTTTATATTAAACTTTGCTCTAATGTTTTTTAAAATATAGATTTGACTTAATTGGCTTTCTGCAGTCAGAATTTTACTCTGCAAAGTCAAGTTGACCCTTAAATCCTAAAAGAGCACAGCATGCTGAGTGTAGTGGCTTTACAATTGTAATCCTAGCATTATGGAAGGCTGAGGCAGGAGGATATCTGGAGGCCTAGAGTTCAAAATCGACATAATGAGACCTATCTCTACAAAAGAAAAAATTAAAAATTAGCCAGGTGTGGTGGTGTGTTAATGTAGTCCTAGCTATTGAGGAGGCTGAGGCAGGAGGATTGCTTGAGCTCAATAGTTTGAGGCTATCTTGAACCCTTATTGTGCCTCTGCACTCCCACCTGGGTGACAGAAAAAAAAAAAAAAAAACCTATCTCAATTTAAAAATAAAAAAAAAAAAAAGAGCTCAGAAAACAATTTATCATATTGCTTCTGGCGTGGAAGGGTTTATACAATTTTCATACTTCATTGCTTTATCCAGAATCTTGTTTTCAACTGATAATACTGAGTTTTTTGTTTTGTTTCTGTAGTTTTTTACTGTAGTCTTGTTACTGTATTTTTCATTTAATTTGTTTTCAGCATATCACTAGTAGATTTAAAATTCTGTAAACACTGAAAAAAAAAACAACAAAACAGGAAAAGTCAAGGATGTATTATTTGACTTGCTGAATGCAGAGAATAAGCCTAAGAGCAAATGATCCTTGAGGTCAAAGCAGAAGAAAGGATTTATTCTTGCCTTTGTGGTTTATAAACCAGTACAAATAGCATAATTCTCTTTGATTTTTTTAGATCATGATATATAAACACAAATATATTTATAGGCCAGGGGTGTACTGTATTGAGGAAATTGAACAAATACGTGTGAGGCAGAAATAGCTAATATCTACAGAATCATGAATAGTGCTTGTCAGCCTGAAGGACCAGATAGCTATTTTATTGCTTCTTCTACTTGCTGTTGGTATGGCAAGTTGTTTAGTGTTTTCAAGAAAAGATAGAAATTTAAAATTTTTTATAGCATTTCTAGATTCTAAATGTTGGTCATTAATTATTTTCTTTTCCTTTGCTTTTCTTTCATTTCCTTATTTTATTTTCTATTATTTTTTCTTCTTTTTCCTTTTATCTTTTCTCCCTTCATTTCTTGTTTTATTCTTTCACCAGTACTTTCCAGACCAAACACAAAATTATATACCAAACATGTAGATAAAATATTACAAGAAAATATTTTGTTTAATCATTGAGGAATTTTAGTGTTGGTCATTCAAATAATGAGAAAATTATACAACGAATTGTTCACACATTTAATTAAAAGCTGTGATGACAGTAAACATTAATAAATTTTTTATATAGCTTAAAAGTTTAGGCATCATGTTGGCCTTTGCTAAAGACTGTAACAATTAATCCCTAGGTGCTGTGCTTGCCTTGATCACCATCCAGTTCTCAAATTACCTCTTTCTCACTTAATTCTCCACACTTCCCTTCTATGCAACTAGGAACAAATTTAAATTATCAGTCTTTCATTATCTTTATTCCAATTAGTGTTTTGCAAATATCTCTGATTCAAATAAATTAAGAAATAGATAGCTCAGATTTCCAAAACTCACCACTAAGTCTACTCTACTTACTATGGTAAAAGCCCTAGAGATAGGGCCCAGATTATTATTTCTAAAGCTCTTAAGAGCATTGTATGTGAAAGTAGAAGTGGGATCCATTATTAGAAAAGTGTGTGATTCTGGTCATCTACTAATGAATTATTTTATAAAATAAAAACTGTAAAAAATATATTTTAGCCCTAGTAAATGTAATATATTACATTAAAAGTCAACAATTTTGAAAGAAAATAATAATAAGCAATAAAATTCAACTTCAAGGAACACTGCAATGTACATAAAATAATGTATATTTTAGATATACATATTTCTCAGATTTATATAGCTATGTAATTGTGGCATTTAACATTTTAAATCAAGGATTCTGAATATCCAAAACAACCTTGACAAAGAAGAAAGTTAAAGATCTCATATTTTCTGACTTCAAAACTTACTATGAAAGGACAGTATTCAAAACTATGTGGTACTGGTATAAATATATATGCAGAGATCAATAGAACAGAATTGAAAGGCCAGTAGGCCCGGTGCAGTGGCTCACACCTGTAATCCAAATACTTAGGGATGCTAAAGTCAGTGGGTCACCAGACATCAGGAATTTGAGAACAGCCTGGCCAATATGGTAAAACCCTGTCTCTACTAAAACTACAAAAATTAGTCAGGTGTGGTGGCACACATCAGTAATCCCAGCTACTTGGGAGGCTGAAGCACAAGAATTGCTTGAATCCAGGAGGAGGAGTCTGCAGTGAGCCAAGATGATGCCAAGAGTTGAGAGAGCTGATATAAACCATCATTTACATTGTCAAATGTTTTCCACAAGGATGCCAAGATTATTCTGTGAAAATTAGTTCAACAAATTCTTCAACAAATTTTCTTGAGAAAACTGAATATCTACATACAAAAATAATTGAATTGGCTGCTTAGCTTATAATTTTTATTTAAAAAATAGCTAGAAATAGATCAAGTGTCTTAACAGAGAACCCAGATATAGGTCTACACTTTATAGTCAATTGATCCTTGAAAAAATTGCCCAAAACTCACAATAAATACAGGACAGTATCTTCAGTAAATGGTGTTGGAAAAACTAGATAATTACATACAGAAGAATGGAATTGAACCCCATTTCACCGTATATAAAAATCAACTCAAAATAATTAAAGACTTAAAACCCAAAAGTATAAACTACCAGAGGAAAACATTGAAAAAACTTCTTGACTTGATGTAAGTAACAATTTTGTGTATATGATCCAAGAAGCACAGGCAACAAAAGCAAAGATAGACAAATGAGATTATATGAAACTAAAAAGCTTCTGTACAGTGTAGGAAACAATAAGCAGAGAAAAAGTGCAGTCTAAGAAATGGGAGAAAATACTTTCAAACTAACATCATATAAGGGGCTAATATTCAAAATATATAAGAAGCTCAAACAACTCAATATCAAGAAACAACCTGTCTTGAACATAGGAAATATAACAATAATAGACATTTTTCAAAAGAAGGCATACAATTAGCTAATAGGTATATATCAAAATCTTTAACATCACTAACGCAAGTCAAAACTACAATGAGATGTCACTTTACATCACTTAAAACTCATTTATAATGGTTATAATCAAAAACACAAAAAATAAGTGTTGATATAAATTTTATTTCAACACTTATTTTTTGTGTTTTTGATTATAACCGTTATAAATAGGTTTTATTTTACTTGGACATTAAGCATTCTAATTTATCTAGTAGATACATACTTGGGAACATTTGCTTTCCCAAAGGGTTGAAATTTTAATACAACTACAGGTTCCCAACTACTGTCTATAGTATAATGTGCCTTGAATAATTATTTTTAGAAAAAATGAATAAATGAATAAATATATTTTTTAAAAAATTGTACAATTTCTTTTCTTGAACTTCCAAGACTAATTTCTGGTTCATTTATTTATCTTACGATAAATTCATTTCCAATTGATAGGCAAATTTCAAAATATAGTAAATACAGTCAACAGCAACAGTAATTCACAAAAAAATCCCTCATTAACAGCTATTTTACTGCAGGTAAAATATAAGACGTTTTCAAAATAACGTTTTTTAGGATAACACTCTTAAGAATAATGTTTTCATGAATAATCACTAAGTAATTAATTTTTACTAACTTCTTAATTAGTATTATATGATTCTGCAGGGAAGTTCCATGGCATCCTGAAAACCAGTCATTGATCAGGATTTAAATAGTATGATATCACACTGGGAGGTAAACGCGTATTGTCGCTGTAAGAAGTTTTAGTATACTCTAGAGTTACCTCAGGATCACCAAGTAATTAGCCAATAATGTTAAAAAGTTATGGCTAATTTAACTAATGGTTAATGGAGCCTAGTAAAACTGTCAGAGTTGATGAGTCCAGAGAGATTTTATGCAGAAAAACACATTAAAATTAGGATCCTTTATCTCCTTTTAGAGTTTAATCAGTATCTGGAATGATGGGTTCTCACTGTAATAATATGCCAAAAATATGGTTTTTTAAAAACACTTTTAAAGTTTAAGTGTGAATAGTTACTAAAAAAAAGACAGAGATTTGTCACTGAGTATATTATATAAGTCACAAAGCCATTCTCAGGTAATCCCTAAGAAATCTTTTTCTATGACTACTAAGGTAAATGGAACACTAATAAATATAGGCAGCATTCTTTTTTCCTCTATAGTTTTAATATAAAGCAATAACTATATTTGTGATTCATGGAAGAACAATAAAATGCAATTAAATGAACCACAGGTCAAAACCAAGTGAAATGAAAAGGGATCTAGAGAAGATAGATGTGCAAAACTAAGGTTTTCAAAAAGGTTAGAAAAAAATGGCAGTGTCTCTAAATAACTGTTTTGAAGACCCTAGCTAAAGGGCAATGTACCATTCTTTATAAGCTTCATGTTTTATTCATTTAATGGTTTGAGCTTGTAGAAAAATTTTTCCACAAAGCTGATGTTATAGAATAAATCCTTTACTGCAGGAAAACTCGGCTTCCTACTGTGAGAAATTCACTTGTTTCCGAAGTACCAAATTTCACTTGTTATCAAAGTACCAAATGTAAGTAATCTATGAACAAATTGACTTATATACCAAAGAAAAAAGAAAATACTCTACAACAACAGAAAAAGCCTTTAATGCATCAGTTAGACTATCTCAGCATGTTTGAGATGATTCCAGTCTGCTAAAAGAAAGTTTTCATCTGTTTCTTGCTTTCTATTCATAATTTCTTATTATAGGTGTATGGAATACAACTTTGACAAATTTACTGTGACCAAAAATTTTGGGAGCAATTTGCATAACCAGCACATTGGAAATAATAAAAGGATCCCTTTGGTTTCTTGTTTCCACCATGAAAACAGGCAATGCCAAAACCTCAATTTAATATAAAAAAAGGGAACAGTATTATCAGTGATATGGTAGGATTCAAATTGTAAATGAAAAATCAGAACTTTTTCTAAAGTCATAGTACAGTCTTTTAAACAATAATAGAGTTAGTAAAAACTAATTTGATAAATAATTTTAAATACAAAAATGTATGATTATCATGGAAATCATATATTTATATAATGGAACTTTGATTATTGATTATGTGCAGTCAAAAAAGCTCTATGTCAAGCTCTGTGGAGCAGTGGAGAAAAATGTTTTTAATTTCCATTCTGAATGAGGAAAAACTACATATATTATAAAATTATATATATGTAGTCATATAGATACATGTATATTTTTACAAATTGTACTATATAGTAAGTTTAATATAAGTTCAGCCTGTAAAAAGTACTGGTAGAGAACCCAAATTTGCCCTCAGATTATAGTAAAGGAGAGGTTGATTCCAGCAAGGAGAAACTGCAAAGCCACTTAATGTAAAGTGGGTGAACTTTAAAGTAGATGGAGTAGGATTTTAAAAGTATAATATGATTGGAAAGATATATTAGGTTATTTTTTTTAATATATATTTTATTACACTTTAGTTTCTGCAAAACATGCAGGATTGTTGCATAGGCAACATACACGGCAATGTGGTTTGCTGCCTCCAATAATGATTCATTCACTCATTCATTTAATAAGTCTAATGGGAAATGCCTATTCCTAGGGAGTAGAGTATAAACTAGAGATGTAAAAACAATTAAATTAGATAAGATGTTTGCTCCTAAGGTAATCATAGTTGAGAGAAAATGGCAGACAAATCAAACTAAGCAGTTTAACATTTTTATTTCAACCATAAAACTACATGCAAACTATTACTAATGGATACAAGTGAAGATCATAATCAAGCTTCAAGTTGTCTAATTAGATTTTCAGAGGATTAATAGGAGTTATACAAGTTAAATTTATTCAAATATGAGGCAGAGGGAATCAAAGACACAGCCAGCAATGTAAGAAGTCTGATGTTAATGGAGCAGAGATTATATGTCACATGGTTTTGAGAAACAAGATGGGAGGGTTAGGTGTCAGACCATCCTGTAGCTTCCTGTAGGTTAGTAGATGTAAGGTACACAGGGATGGAAGGGCTCATTTAACATGAGAAGGAGTACAGTTTAGTTAGTTAGGTGACGTACTCCACTTGATGCCAAAGTCAATGTGATTCTTCAACACCTTTTTTATTGATCAGATGACTCTCCTGGTATCCATTGTCTTTTGTACCCTATATGGATAAGAATTACAATAACCACCATGGTTCTCAATAAATACTTGTTGAATAAGTGAATATTAGTGTAATAAACAGTGAGATATTAGTTGAGTATTTTTGGCCAAACTGAAGAGGAACAAACAATTTTAAAATCTCAGTGGCCTACACTAAAGCATTATTTCACAATCCTGGGGCTAAACCTCAGCTTTGGTTTAACTGATCTTTTCAGTCGTGGGTAGCCACAGCTGGACTCCTGGTTTAAAGTTGGGTTTATATTGCTCATTGTTTTTTTTTTTTTTTTGAGACGGAGTTTCGCTCTTGTTACCCAGGCTGGAGTGCAATGGCGCGATCTCGGCTCACCGCAACCTCCGCCTCCTGGGTTCAGGCAATTCTCCTGCCTCAGCCTCCTGAGTAGCTGGGATTACAGGCATGCGCCACCATGCCCAGTTAATTTTTTGTATTTTTAGTAGAGATGGGGTTTCACCATGTTGGCCAGGATGGTCTCGATCTCTTGACCTCGTGATCCACCCGCCTCGGCCTCCCAAAGTGCTGGGATTACAGGCTTGAGCCACCGCGCCCGGCCTTATTGCTCATTGTTAATACAGATAATATTGTTCCCAAGAGGATAAAAATTGGCTTTTGGTGTGTGTGTAGTATTAAATATTATAATAATTTTTGGTCTTCTAAAGGGCCATGGTATAGATACAAAGATATGATGTATCTATGGAATTGAATTTTATGGTGGGAAGGCAGTGGGAAGGCATTTCATAATTTAAAATAAATCTCCAAAATGTCTTCTTTGAGGAGAGGAAATACTGTAATAAAACGGTAGAGAAATACTGGCTTAAGTCTTTTCAAGTAGTCTCATTCTATAATCCAGAATGAAGGTAAAATGTCTACCCATGGCATCATTTTCCTCCAGCAGAGACCAGAAGCCCTAAAAACCCAAGCCAAATCATTTATGCACAGTGAGAGCAAGCTTCTGTGTGCTTTGTTTATGCTCACTTTCCATTAGAGAAAACAAATTACAGCCCAAAATTTAATGAAGCAAGTGTGTTTACCCTAATTATTTTAGTAGAAGGCACTGTAAATTAGCAAAGCAAGGGGTGTGGATGTATACTAGTTTTGTAACCATTATTAGAAAGTGGGAAACAATAATCTAACACACATGAATTATGAACTTGTAGAATGAGTATAAATAACCTGAAAATGTGTCAGTCTTTAGCACAAATATTTGAGATAGCAGTAGGTCAAAATATGGGACTGATATTTACAAAGCAAAGAAAGTTACCTTTAGTAACTTTTTTTCCTTGAACTTGCATTCTAACTGATGGAACAAATTGCTTGCTAGTTAGCACAGACAGAATTTTGACTTTATTGGGCTTTTATGTAAGATATGAAACATTTGCAAAATCTCTTTCTGTTTTAAGCTACACTAAATATTTCAGAGATAAATAACATAAACAGAAAATAAGAGCTTAGGGAGCTTAATTTTATTAGCAGTTTTATGATTTAAAAATATATTAACAGAAAATGTCTATGGATAGCATGTTTACATGACTGAAATTATGCCAGTATGTATAAATTACTAGGAAATGATATCAGGAATAAAGTTACTGGATAGTTTGCTCTTGTATAATGCCAGTAATATCACTAAGTTCTTCATCAATAGGGTGAAAATAAATACTTTATAGTCTATAAACTAGAAACGGCCAGTCAAGATGAATATATTGAAGAAAAGCAGCCAAAAGAAAGGATCATTAACTTCACTTATAAAAATGGCACCAAAAGCAAATTCAATGTGTACTTGAAAAGTAATTGATTATTAAAGTGAACACTTAAGCTATTCTAAATAAATAAATAATAATAATGGCTATATCTATAATACTAAAGTATCTTAGGAATTAAAACAGAATGTAGCTAACCAAATAAACAAACCACAAACAAAAATAACATTTGTTTACTGCAAATAAACAGCTGTGTAGGGGAAATTAACAAAATAAAAGTGATTTCAAATCAATCAATGACTGTGAGTTAGAATGTGGTTAATCATGTAGGCTCCAATGTCAGTTTCCTGTTAGGTTTGCATCCTAATTCTATTTAATTAGTCATGGAAAGCTTCACTTACCACATCTCACACTCAAGAGCAAGTATTCAACAACTATTATTCATTCTTATTTAATTTCTGTCCACTAATCTTCTAAAACAGGTTTCAAAAACTTTCTCTGTAAAAAGATTTATAGTAAATATTTTCAGCTTTGTAAAACACAGGGTCAGTCACAATTACTCAACTCTGACATTGTAGCATGAAAGCAGTTCAGCCAGCTCCATCTGATATTATATTTCGACTTCACTATAAAATGCTACCAGCAAATACTATTCCTTTATTCTCAAAATTATTAATTATTTGATTAGCAACTATTCCCCTCCCAACCTATCTGGTTTAGGCATGCTTAGTATTATGGTTCAGTTTACCAAAGGAATAATTATAAACTCAATTTATTGTATATTCCAGCAAAAAGTTAGCTGTCCTATGAAATATGTTCCCCCTCTCCCTTATGTAGTAGAGAAAGATTCCAGGGAAGAAGATGTCTAGTCAGAGATTATTTTTATTTGTTTGCCAAGTTCCATGTGGATATATGGTTGACTTTTAAATCAACAGAATGTGACCTTCTTCACAGAACTGGAAAAAAACCACCCTAAGTTCCATATGGAACCAAAAGAGAGCCCGCATAGCCAAGTCAATTCTAGGCAAAAAGAACAAAGCGGGAGGTATCACACTACTGGACTTCAAACTATACTACAAGGCTACAGTAATCAAAATAGCATGGTATTGGTGCAAAAACAGAGATAGATATAGACCAATGGAACAGAACAGAGGCCTCGGAGGCAATGCTACACATATACAACCATCAGGTTTTGGCAAACCTGACAAAAACAAGCAATGGAGAAAGGATTCCCTGTTTAATAAATGGTGCTGGGAAAACTGGCTAGCCATGTGCAGAAAGCAGAAACTAGACCCCTTCCTTAAACCTTACACTAAAATTAATTCCAGATGGATTAAAGACTTAAACATAAGACCTAACACCATAAAAACCCTAGAAGAAAATCTAGGCAAAACCATTCAGGACATAGGCATAAGCAAGGACTTCATGACTAAAACACCAAAAGCAATGGCAGCAAAAGCCAAAATAGACAACTTAGACCTAATTAAACTCCAGAGCTTCTGTACAGCAAAAGAAACCATCGTTAGAGTGAACTGGCAACCAACAGAATGGGAAAAAATTTTGCAATTTATCCATCTGATGAAGGGCTAATATCCATAATCTACAAAGAACTAAAACAGATTTACAAGAAAAAAAACAAACAAGCCCATTTAAAAGTGGGCAAAGGATATGAACAGACACTACAAAAGAAGACATGCATGAGGCCAACAAACATGAAAAAATGCTCATCACTGGTCATTAGAGAAATGCAAATCAAAACTACATTGAGATATCATCTCATCCAGTTAGAATGGTGATCATTAAAAAATCTGGAGACAACAGATGCTGTAGAGGATGTGGAGAAACAGGAACATTTTTACACTGTTGGTGGGAGTGTAAATTAGTTCAACCCTTGTGGAAGACAGTGTGGGGATTCCTCAAGGACCTAGAAATAGAAATTCCATTTGACCCAGCTATCCCATTACTGGGTATATATCCAAAGGATTATAAATCATTCTATTATAAGGACACATGCACACGAATGTTCACTCCAGCACTTTTTACAATAGCAAAGACTTGGAACCATCCCAAATACCCATGGATGACAGACTGGACAGGGAAAATGTGGCACATATACACCGTGAAATACTATGCAGCCATAAAAAAACAGTGAGTTTGTGTCCTTTGTAGGGACATGGATGAACCTGGAAACCATCATTCTCAGTAAACTGACACAAAAACAGAAAATCAAACACCGCATGTTCTCACTCAAAGGCGAGTGTTGAACAATGAGAACACATGGACACAGGGAGGGTAGCATCATGCACTGAGGTTTGTGGGGGTGAATTAGGGGAGGGACAGTGGGGTGTGGGGATTTGGGGAAGGATAACATGGGGAGAAATGCCAGATATAGGTGATGAGGAAGGCAGCAAACTACATTGCCATGTATGTACCTAAGCAACAATCCTGCATGTTCTTTACATGTACCCCCAAACCTGAAATGCAATAATACACACACACACACACACACACACACACACACACACACACACACACACATGGTTTGTTTGTTACTTCAGCGCAAGTTAAAATAACTAATGGATAATTTACTACTGAGCAGTGTGCCCATTCGTGACAAAACATTAACGTGTCTTGGTAGTCAGATGGTAGTACCCGAAAAAAAGATCTGAAAAACAAAAATGGAAGGCCAAAAGATGATTGTTGTATTATACAAACTACATGGTAGCACTGAGCCCTAAGGTAATATAAGAGATCAAGTGCCTGCTATGTGAGTAGCTCTAGAAGAAATAACTGGATGCTATAATGTTAGTATGTATTAATTGCTTCCCATGAATTACAGGAAGATGAGCTAAGGCAAACTGTTTGTTAACAGAAGTGAAATGAAGGAAAAGGGAAAAACAAGTGATTTTATAGTCTTGAACAGTGCTCTCCATATAACACAACCACCCACAATGCTGTCTCTTTCTCTTACATGGTTCTCAACACACACATTGAGATAAAGATATCTCCACAAACATAGCTTAACATTATAGCCAATTACTCCATGATAAAGAACCGTGATTTTTATTATTTCTATTTAACTGCCTCCTCTTCTACATAGTAGTCATGTCTGTACTTCAGGTTCTCCTCAGATATGCTAAGTCACTACGCTGATCCTCACTTAGCAGATAACTTCATCTCCTAAATATTGAGAAAATGTGAGATGTGGTAAGTGAAGCTTTCCATGACTAATTAAATAGAATTAGGATGTGCTTTTATCTCAATATATTTTAAATCCTCATTTATTTTCTAGTTTACACTTTATCATTAGCATTTAGTATGCTCCATGACTT
>NW_016107845.1:1165559-1231620 GCF_001604975.1 Cebus imitator | reverse complement strand
ACCATGTAAGAGAAAGAGACAGCATTGTGGGTGGTTGTGTTATATGGAGAGCACTGTTCAAGACTATAAAATCACTTGTTTTTCCCTTTTCCTTCTCTGTTCCATCCTGTCCTTGGGGGAACCAGAAGAAACTAAAATAGTAAAGGGAAGGGAATGTATGAACAGGACAAAAGGACAGGTCATTCGAATTTATTATCACTGTAAATTCAAGAGCCTGGACCAGTCTAGAGCAGAGGAAGAAATGTGAGGATTTAAATGAGATATGAGATAAAAGAATGATTTACATTGGACTCAGTTTCTTCACACCTCAACAAGATCCAGAATTATTTGATGGAACATAGGTTTCTTGCCCTTCTTCGCGGATGTTGGCAAAAGAGGGAAACCAAACATGGTTAAAATAGGGTGTCAAACCCCATTTCACATCAAGTAAGCATCCTTATGATTTTTGTTTCCTTTGAAGATGAAGTAGCTTCTACCTTTTTAAACGTTGAAACTCTGAAATCTTACATGTGAGTCTGTGTTCAACTGTTTTGTTTCCTTTAAATGCTTCTTTTGAGTCTTTTGATCTTAAAGACATTATGCATTCTCTAGAGGTTTTGAGCCAGGCTTTGTATTTACATTATTCATAGCTTCCCAATTTATCCTTCTTTTTTTTAAAAATCCTTCATATTCTTTCAATTAGCTGATTCCCTAGCTTTATTACTCATCAAAATAGTAATAAAAGCACTACATTGAAAATTTTGTGTGTGCATGTGTATTGTATATGTATGTTCCTAACTTTGAAAATCATTCATGTGTTGGAAAAGATTTAAAAAATACTCACTTTAGACAGCAATACTATTCTAATTATTATTTTGATATCAATCTTTAGTTATAACAGTTATATCTCTCATCACTAGAACTTACTATTGTATGTTTTCAGGTCACTTTTATTTATTTATCCATTCATTCAACACACGTTTAGTAAACTTTTTTTCAGACACATGTGATACCAGGTAAACCAAGAGAAACATTACTATTATATAGAGGAAGTCAATACACAAATAGTAATCCTTAAAAACATGTTTTAAAAGAATTTGTCATTTTAGAGAAGAAAACTTAAAAAAAAATAAAATATTTTGAAGGGAGAACACACATACATCAGAAACTTTGTGGTTAGGGTCATCGTTGTTCCTCATACAGGAAAATGTATATATTCAACAAACACATACTAAGGGCTGCCTTTGTTTTGTGCTGCTGTAACAGAATACCTAAAACGGGATTATTTATAAAGAACATAGATTTATTTCTTGTAGTCCTGAGTCTAGGAAGTCCAAGATCTAAAGGCTGCATGTGGTGAGCGCTTTCTGCGGCACCATAACATAATGGAAGACATCACAGGCTGAGAGAGCACATGAGAGAAGGAGAGGGCAGAATTGCTTTTAAACAGACCCACTCTCACAGTAATGAACTCCCTCCTGAGATACATTAATCCATTCAGGAAAGCAGATCCTTTATGACACAGCCATCTCTCACAGGTCTCACTTCTCAGTATTGTTGCAGTTACATTGGGGATTATGTTTCCAATACATGCACTTGGGCCACATATTCAAACTATGGCAATGCCTCAGAATAACTCAGATAGAAGGAGCCAAAATATAATGTGTATTTCATCTTAGTCTATTTAGTCCCTATTGGGTTTACTTTTCTGACAAAAGAGAGATTGGAGATGTGCATTATTTATAACACTGTGATAATACTGACTTTAGGGGCATTATTACAAGTCTGATCAAAGCCAATATATAGAAATTTCAAAAATAAAACATATTAATGAATTTTAAATAAAATATTTGAAATAAGTATGGAATATATGTAAGAATATTTGAGATCATGAACATTAAAATTCAAAGTCTTGGCCAGTGTCATCATTGATTCAATTATTTATTGCCATAGAAGCCTCCTCTACTATTTGCTGTCGTTCACATTTATAAGACTTGATCCAGGTATTAGTAAACATTTCCTGTATTCTATGTTGCACATGAAGTTTGTCTGAATACATTTATCTAAATTTAATATACCTCCTGTCAAGTTTATATTTTTAAAATCCAGATAAGGATTATTGAAGGAATCAGGTCTTTATTTCCATCATTAAAAGAATTGGATCTTTATTTTTCTGGATCCCTTAGAATGTTTAGGAAAATATTTCCCAGATATTGACTAGCACCATTCTTTTTACCTTTGATTTTTAGAATAGTCCAGTGGTTCCTGATTGTGTTTTTTGACCTCTTTTCTGGATGAAATTATAGTAGTTTTGAATATATCTGTTCTCATAATAATCAAGGAGGAAATTTTAAAAAGAACAAATATTAGGTTTATCTCTACAGCAGTTTAGTCACTTAAGCTATGCATGTTTTGTATATTTTCATCTGCATCTCAGAAAACACATCACTGTCTTGAAATCATATATGGAAAAAACACAAGCATCTTAAATGTTAGTTATTTCCTCCATAATTTTTGAAAACCAAGAAAGCCAAGCTAGCAAATAATATCTTTTGAATTATAGAAACATATACTGCAGAAGTTGCCAAAATATTTACCCTAATTTGAATTGATTTAAAATTTACAGTGGGAAAAACTCCTCTAATAATATGCCGACTCCATGTAAAGGATATAAAAAATTGCATAGTCCTACGAGCTCATGTCACAATGTTTTGCTCTTTTAGTCTGCTTTTGAGCATTCTCTGCCAAATTATACTAATTATGTTTATTGATGCACATATGTACTAATGAATATCATCTGTGGTCTTAAACATACCCGGGATAGGAAAAGGATACTTCTTCCTACTCCTTACAAGGAGGATTTGGTTTTACGAACTCATGTTCTACACTGATGTGAGTAGAGAGAGCAGGAAAGAAATTGGTGTTTAGTACTATGTAGCCCAGAACACCAGCACTGCCTTTCATAATGGAAAGACATACACAATGTGTGCACATACACAAACACACAAGGTGCAAATACATATGCACACTGCATGATCAATGTGCTTGTCATTGAAAACACAGGCTGGACTAAGAAATTGAAATTTTCAAACTCAAATTTGTCCTTGGAATGAGTTTTACCTACTGACTCTTCATATTTCATTTATAACTTAACATCAGTCTATGTTCTCTCCTATAAAGGTGAGAGATTAAACATGTAGACCAAAAGAAGAGGAAGAGGAAGAGGAGAAGGAGAAAGAAAATCTGAGAAACAGAAGTCTTATATCAGCGAGGTAAAACCTAACGTTGCTTATTGTTATTTGAGTAAAAAATACTTGTGTAGAGTAACAACAAACACAAAACAATTCAAAGCAAAATAAATACATTTGAATCCTCTCTCAGTCTCTTGGTACCAAAAATTTCTGCCTACCTTCAAGCACAGAGTTAGAGTTACCTTTAGTTTCAAGAAAATCTAAAAATAACTTTGATAAGTAGAAATATTCAAGTTCTATACCTTTATATGTGTATTTAAACTTATCTTTAAATTTCTTAATGAAACATAATATGGGACATATTCTACATAGCAATATTACATTTAGTAACATCATTTCCAATTATATATTTACAGATACAAATCCCCTCAATAATACTAAATATACATGAAATCTATAAAATAATTTTTTAAATTATCAAGAGAATTTATCCATGTATCTTATTAGGTTGAGTCTTTATCTAATTGCCTGTGACATATTAATATATGTCTACTTGTTTTGTGGCCTCAAAGTGTAAGTTCTAAAACTGACTTCATGTAAACAGTAACTAGAATACTCAGCTGACTATATTCTGTACTTTATGAGGTTTGCCAGTGTTAAAATTATTATATATGTGCTTTTATCTCAATATATTTTAAATCCTCATTTATTTTCTAGTTTACACTTTATCATTAGCATTTAGTATGCTCCATGACTTGAAATAAGTCATGGAGTTTCAAATGTCTAAATAAAATTAGAATGAAAGATAAATTGCCTTCTTGTGATGTTAAGATGGATCAGAAAACAGAACTGCCAAATATTATCTTGATTTTTTTATTGATTTGTTTTGTTTTTGACTCCGGTCCTCATGTGATACAACCACCTCAGCTTCCCAGAGTACTGGGATTACAGGTGTGAGCCACTATGCCTAGCAAATATCTTTTGAATATTTTTCTTTCCTCCTATAAATGGCATAATCAGAAAGTTCTCTGAGAAATTTAATTGGTAAACAAAATACGACAGAACTCATTCTTGCAGGCAAATTTTTAACATATGTAACTAAAATCAAAATTTTGTATGTCTCAATATAAACAATAGAGTTTCAATACATGGCTTAATAAGTTAGACTTTCAAATAGCAATGTAAAATGCTGTTATTTAAACAAATCTGAAAAGAATAATTTATGCATTTTTAGTGAGCATGGACAAGAAGATTAAAGTGATTAATTATCAAAAAATAAAAATTAAAACTGTGTCAATACTAGGGTATTAAATTTAAAATATTGCATACTTGTGTAATATTGTGGTAAAATGATAATATTTTATTAGTGAAAGTATTAAACCGATAAAATAATTTTGAAAAGCAATTTTAAATTTGCATATATAATTCTGTTTTTTAAATTTTGAACTAATTATAGGCTTACAATATGTTTTTATAACAACTTGTAGCAATATATTTTAAGCGCTATTAAGTGTCTCTATGCCTTGATCCACTAATGTCACTATATTAACATTTTCCATTGGGAAATATAATAAGCAGTAAATATATTCATGTCAATATAATTGATAATAGTTAAAATTTGGAACACAAAAATACATGCAAAAACATACCTTTAAATAAATTCAATATATGTGTCATTAAGAAACAATTCAGAAGGTGGCAGAATGAGGAAAATTCTTATGACATAATCTTAAAGTATAATCTTTAAACCAAAATGACACTGTTATTATCATAACAGCTATGGAAATATACATAAACTTAGGATAAGAATAGGACAGGAAGATAAAACTGTACATATATTTGTTAGGTCTTTGCTTTTTTTTTTTTCCTGTAGTATAAGTTGCAAATATCATCAGAGATAAAATATATTTAGTGGTTGTATTTTAACAAGTGCTATATTTATATTATAACATTTTATTGGTGCTCAGCTCAGGATGCATGTTAAAATTATAATTGACAGCAGCTTTTTTTTTTTTTGTTAATGGGATGTACAATTCTGGCTAATTTTTAGTTATTGGGGTTTTGGATTAAGAGAAATATTGACTGTGGTTTACTCCTTATTTTCTGGTAAAATAACTGAGACTCAGAATGATTAACTATTTTATGCAGGATTTCATAGTTATGTTGCTGAAATGATATATGAATCCACTCATATCTAATTTCAAACCCTCTATTTGTCCACCAAGAGGACATATGAAATAAATAAATCTGTGTAATAGATGCCATAGACTATTCTATCAAGAAGGAATGCAGGGCCTGCCAATATGAGTAATATTTGTATCTGTAACCTTTTATCTATATCTATAAGGAATTTTCCTCTCAGCACACACATGTACACACACAGACACTCACACACACCATATACTTTTGTGTATATTTTAATAATTATTTTGAAGGCAAGTTGAGAAAGGGTATTCCAGAGGCTGCTAGTCACATATATTTTTTATAAAATTGTGTGATTCTTACTTATTTTATTCATTTCAAATCACACATGCTCATATTTCTACTTATACATATATTGATACTGTAATAATACTATTTTTCCACAATAATGCTATTTTTAAAAGCAAAACATACTTTAAAAATTGTCACCTAACTAATATATTATTTTCTTAAACATTGACTTTCCTGTTTGTATTTGCTGCCACAGCAACTTTGGTATATCTTTAAGATATTTGTAAATTTGAATTGTAATAATTATTCTGTCTATGAGTTTTTTTTTTTTTTTTTGGAAGATGAAGAAATGCTTACTTACCTACAAGCAATGACAGCAAAAAGATGCTCAATACATACACACTAAGTGAAATAATAATTAAATGTTAATGTGCCCAACATTGGACTGCTTCATGCCTAATTTCAGTATGATATTATAGCCTCAACCAAATATAAAACTAAATACAAGAAATCTTGAAATGTATGTCTTTGGTGAAGTCTCTTAAAGGCAAGGATGAAGCAGAAGTTCTCCTCAACATGCAGCAAGGCTTTCCAAAAATACTATTTTATGTCTTGTTCCAAATTCCCACAAAGCATAAGTGTTGATACTAATCACTTCTCTCTGGGTTAAACTCTAACTGATGCTATATTTTTCTCTATATAACTTAATCTCTTTTTCATTCATTGTCCATTTTGTGTATTCTAGAAGAATCCTTTTTTTTTTTTTAAATGTAAGTTAATCTTTCTCATTTTATTCTACCAATTAAAATGAAATGCATGTACATAAAAAGTTTAGACAACCAATAGGCAAATAAAAAACAAAACATTCTCAGAAAGCTCTCAGTGTGTAAAACTATAAATGTGCTAACATTTTTTACTTTGTCTAAGTCACAGAATGAATGCAGAATAAATAGATTGTGCTATACACATTTTATTTCCTTCAATTTTTAGGCCCAATTTTAAGGGATCTTATAAATTCATGAAAAACTCTGGAATATGTTTCTTTTCTCTAACAAGGTGCCCAGTGAGAAGTTGTTTTGTTTTATTTTATTTTATATATTATTGTTGTCCATGTGGATTTTTATGTGGGAAAAGAGCTTTACTAGCTTTGGAAGTGACTTTGTTTTGGTAAAATTACACTTTAGAAACCAAAAGCATAGTGATTTGTTATTTGAAAAATAGTGCAAAGACCTCTTAATTGGGAACCTGAAACCTAAACTAGCGATTTGTAATATAGTGAATTGTGTTTATGTGCAATTTCTGATATTAAACATTAGAAGCATATTTCTCTCCAAAATAGATTTGGACTGGACTACTGATTTCATTCACATAAATTTACCTTAATTTTTGAAAAACTCAAACATCTAACAATTTACTCTAAAATGTTATGGCTACTGTATTTTGGGGCATGGAGCTTAACCACATCCTATGGCTGTGTGTAGGAACATTCACTGATGTATTTGTAATATATTTCTCCTCACTTCTTGACTGTCAGCACTTTGATTTTCTACTCCTACTCTTGCTGGATATCAGATTGAAGGAAGAAAGATATTTTACTTCTAGAAAGTGAGTATGCTGCACATAAGGCAAAAAGTGTGCAAGGGGCATGAGGGCTAGCCCCTGGACATTTTTTCTCTGGGGACATGAGCTAGCCCTCACATATAAAAACTTGTTCAAACAAAGATAGAAGCCTAAGATTTTAGAGCCTTTTGATGGATTGTACTCTGTTATCTTAGCAAAACTACATTCCCCCAAATTCCCTTGACTGAATAGTTCTGGTATAGAGTTGGCCACAAAAGAAATATGTGCAGGGCTTTGAAAGTAGAAGGCATTGGCAGCCATTATGCTGTAAGGGTTACTGCGGGCACAGGATGCCACTGAACCTCACAGATGTCTCTGATATACCAATTTCTTAGTGATATGTATGTTCAGCTGTGTGATAGGAGTCAGGAGCAGGTCACTCATTCCGTCAACATTGGAGGCAGCTATAAACCACTGTGGGTTTCAGACTGCTTTTGCTCTCTCTAATTCATATCCAGATTTTCTTTCCAACTGGCAGCCCTGCGGGCTTATTGCAGCTTCAGCAGCAGCAATCTTCCATGCCTTCCTTTGTCTCTCCTTTCTTTCATACAAAGCTTAATCTCTATAAAACATGCTTTCTTCCTTGTTATCAATGGTGGTTCTGCTTTCCTAATGAAATCTGACTGGCATAAATTTGTGGGATAATAGGACAGGCAGCTATGCTCAGCTTTCTATTTTTTATTGTTTCAGAAATGTATACAGTGTTTTAAATATACAATATGACCTTAACAAAACTTCTAGGAAGGGAAACAGCTGGAGTCATATGTGAAGTAAAAAGTGCAGAGAGTTCCAGTTGCCTGGGGTTAAAGGTTAAAAAGCTCTCCTAAGTGGTTTGATAGCTTCAGTTAGCAACATGAAGTATATGAAAGGAGTGGCAATAAGAAAATATGAATATACATTTATACTACCTGTATGTGCTTTTATCAGTTTTCTATTGATGCCATAAGAAATCGCTACACATTTAGTGACATAAAAAACCAAAAATATTATTTTACAGATACAGAACTCCTATACATGTTTCACAGAGCTAACATCAAGGTGTCAAGGTGTCATGTCGCTTCTGAAGGTTGAAAGAGGAAATCAGTTTTGTTCCTTTTTCAGTTTCTATAAGTGCCAACGTGTTTAATATATTTGGCTATTCTTGCATTACTACAAGGAAATACCTTAGGCTGGGTAATTTATAAAGAAAAAGGGTTTATTTGGGTGCACAGTTCTGCAGGCTATGCAAGAAGCACAGTGCCAGCATCTGCTTCTGGTGAGGGCCTCAGAAAGCTTACAATCATGGCGGAAGGTAAAGGGGAATGAGCATGTTAGGTGGTGAGAGGGGGAGCAAGAAAGAGAAGAGTGAGTTCCCAGATTCCTTCAAACAACCAGACCTTGCATGAACTAACTGAGCAAGAACATATTTATTACCAAAGGGATGGTGCTAAACCATTTCTTAGGGTTCCACCCCCATGATCCAATTCCCCTCCCACTAGGCTCTGCTTCCAACTTGAGGATCACAGTTCAACTTGAAATTTGTAGGAGCCAATATCCAAACCATATCACTTGTCATACGGCCTTCTTCCTTCATCTTCAAAGCCAGATATGTTGCATCTTCCTCTGACTTAAAGAGAAAAAAATTTTCCCTTTGAAGGCTTCATGTGATTAGATTGGCCAACCTGGATAAACCCAGATAATCTTTCCATCTCAAGATCCTTAACCTTGTTCACACCTACACAGACACTTTGCCATGGAAGGTAACATTTCCTCGGGTTTTGAAGAATAGATCACCTTTAGGGAGGCATTATTTTGCCTATCACAGTGTTCGAAGAATTCATAGAAATCATGTATGATGAAAAAAATCTTAGAAAAAAGCTAAAATTCTTATCTGCCAGAGAAGAATTATGGTTTGGATACATTCTGCTTTGAAGCCTAATAAAAGCAGGACCTTAGACTTGAAAATTAACTTAAAAATTAGCAATAGTTTGTTTTGTTTTTAGATGTTTTTTCCTAAATGGGGAGATATTTATTATTTTATGTTGTTTTCACTGTTGCATTAAGTGTATAGTGTAAATGTGCTTCAAGCCTTGAATAAGATTGTAAAATCCAGGAAGTGAAGGAATTAAGAAAGTTAAAAAATATTGCACATATTTCCATATAAAACCCTGTTTTATGTAAGTCAAAGAAAGGTAGTTACTATTCTTTTCATCTTTTGGCATATTTCAATTGTTTATACTTTTATGAAACTAGTCAATGAAAATCTTTTTTATTTGTTTTTAATTCAAGAGCATCAATATTGTATATATATTTTTAACTTCTGGGGCATTAGTTATAACAAGAATGCTACCTTCATAATGAGCAGTTATTTTTATAATCTGTTCTAACATAGATTTGCCACCTTAAGGGGATAAACATGTTCATCCACCAAGTAAATTGTAACTCTTATATAATTTTGAACTCAACAGTTCTTGAATAATAACTTTTAAAACAAATGTATATATTTTCCTATTTAGTCAACAGAGAGAGTCTTAATTAAATTTCATAGTGAAAAAATATAGAATACATGTGATTTTAATTTAAAATTTTAGGTAAATGACATGCAGACAACTTCCAATTTTCTTTAATAGTATTCTAGAGTTTTAAAATCTCAAAAAATATTGGATCAATCAATTATTCATGGAAAATTTCACTGTAAACACTTTAAGACCAATGATTGAAACTAATAATTCACAAAAATCTAATACAATGCATTTGAGGCCTGAAATGCTTTTCCAAATATAAATTATCTCTTTTAGTTTTTTCTATAATGCCCTGAGATAGGTATTAAATACAGCATTGTACAAATGATTACTATGAGATTCTAGAGTTTAATAAACCTGTTCAGACCCAGAATTTTAATGACTTTAAACCTGGCTACTTTCTTAGCACACCAACTACCTTAATTTTTCTAAGGAGAATTTGTTAGGAGCTGTCAGTCTGTAGCTCCTGCAGCAGCTCTGCTTCTTTTCTGGTATTCTTCTCTCATCCACTAGATGAAAGGAAGATATATTTGCTCTCGTTTATAGTATGTTACTCCTCTTATGGTATGTTTATCTTCATCTCCAATTTACCCTTTGGATAATTCTGGTTCCTGAGTCATCTACCGAAATATACTTTGTGTAGAAAAATATTTTTTGTCTTTTTAACAAAAGTATTTTAATGCACATATTTAACTAAAAATTATCTTCCCAGTGGATTTATAATAGGCTACTGGGACTTCAATAAATGAGAAGGTTGCTATTCATCAAGGTAACTTCCATTTCTTTCTTTACTTTTTAAATTTATTTTTATTTAGGTTCTGAGATACATGTGCAGAATTTGCAGATTTGTTACTGAATATGTATGTGCCATGATGGTGTGCCACAACTATCAACCTGTCATTTAGGTTTTAAGCCCTGCAGGCATTTGTCCTAATGCTGTCCCTCTACGTTTTAAGCCCTGCATGTATTTGTCTTAATGCTCTCCTTTCCCTTGCCCCCACCCTCTGGCAGGCCCTGATGTGTGATGTTACCCTCCCTGTGTCCATGTGTTCTCATAGTTCAGCTCCCACTTACGAATGAAAACATGTGGTATTTTGTTTTCTGTTCCTCTGTTAGTTTGCTGAGGATGATGGTTTCCAGCTTCATCCATGTCCCTGCAAAGAACATGAACTCATTCGTTTTTATGGCTGTATAGTATTCTATGCTGTATATGTGCCACAGTTTCTTTATTCTGCCTATCATAGATGGGCATTTGGGTAGGTTTCAAGTCTTTGCCATTGCAAATAGTGCAGCAATAAACATACATATGCATGTGTCTTTATACTAGAATTACTTATAATACTTTGGGTATATACCCAGTAATGGAATTGCTGGGTCAAATGGTACTATTGGTCCTGGATCCTTAAGGAAGTGCCATACTGTCTTCCACAATGGTTGAACTAATTTACAATCCCACCAACAGTGTAGAAGCATTCCTATTCTCCACAGCCTCACCAACATCTGTTGTTTCTTGGCTCTTTAGTAATCGCCATTCTAACTGGCATGAGATGGTATCTCACTGCAGTTTTGATTTGCATTTCTCTAATGATCAGTAGTGATGAGCTTTTTTTCATTTGTTTGTTTGCCACATCTTCTTTTGAGAAGTGTCTGTTCATATCCTTTGCCCACTTTTTGATGGAGTTTTTTTCTTCTTTAAATTTAAGTTCCTTGTAGAGTCTGGATATTAGACCTTTGTCAGATGGATAGATTGCAAAATTTTTTCCCTATTCTGTAGGATTCCTGTTCACTCTGATGATAGTTTATTTTGCCTTGAAGAATCAGTTTCATTTAAGTAGATCCCATTTGTCAATTTTGGCTTGTTTTGCAATTGTTTTTGGTGTTTTAGTCGTGAAGTCTTTGCCCATACCTATGTCCTGAACAGCATTGCCTAGGTTTTCTTCTAGGGATTTTCTGCTTATAGGGATTACATTTAAGTCTTTAATGCATCTTGAGTTAATTTTTGTATAAGGTGTAAGTAAGGGATCCAGTTTCTGTATTCTGCATATGGCTAGCCAGTTTTCCCAACACTATTTATTAAATAAGGAATCCTTACCCTATTGCTTGTTTTTATCAGGCTTGTAGAAGATCAGATGATTGTAGATTTGTGGTGTTACTTCTTAGGCCTCTGTTGTGTTCCATTAGTCTACATATCTGTTTTGGTACCAGTACCATGCTGTTTTGGTGACTGTAGCTTTGTAATGTAGTTTAAAGTCAGGTAGCATGAAGCCTCCAGCTTTGTTCTTTTTGCTTAGGATTGTCTTGGCTATACGGGCTCTTTTTGGTTCCACATGAAATTTAATTTTTTTTTTCTAATTCTGTGAAGAAACTCAATGGCAGCTTGATGAGAATAGCACTGAATTAATTATAAATTACTTTGAGCAGTATGGCCATTTTCACAATATTGATTCTTCCTATCCATGAGCATGGAATGTTTTTCATTTGTTTGTGTCCTCCCTGAGCAGTGCTTTGTAGTTATCCTTGAAGAGATCCTTTATGTTCCTTGTAAATTGTATTCTTATGTATTTTATTTTCTTTGTAGCAATTGTGAATGGGAGTTCACTGATGATTTGGCTCTCTGTTTTTCTAGTATTGGTGTATAGAAATGCTTGTGATTTTTGCACATTGATTTTATGTCCTGAGACCTTGCCGAAGTTGCTTATCAGCCTAAGGAGTTTTGGGACTCAGATGATGGGATGTTCTAAATAAATAATCATGTCATCTACAAACAGAGACAATTTGACTTCCCCTCTTCCTATTTGAATACCCTTTATTTCCTTCTCTTGCCTGATTGCCCTGGCCAGAACTTCCTATGCTATGTTGAATAGGAGACATAGGGCAACCTCTCAAGGCTAAACCAGGAAGAAGACCAATCCCTGAATAGACCAATAACAATGTCTGAAATTGAGGCAGTAAGTTATAGCCTACCAACCAAAAAAAGCTCAGTAGGAGACAGATTCACAGCCTAAATCTATCAGAGGTACAAAGAGGATCTGGTACCATTCCTTCTGAAACTATTCCAAACAATAGAAAAAGAGAGACTCCTCCCTAACTCATTTTATGAGTCCAACATCATCCTGATACCAGAACCTAATAGAGACACATTAAAAAAATGAAATTTCAGGCCAATATCCCTGATGAACATCAATGAAAATATCATCAATAAAACATGGGCAAACTTTCGGGGTCTGATCTGCAGATCCTGACCCAGGGATGGATGAACAAATTCACTCAAACACAGATCTTCGGAGAAACAGTGGACTGGGGGCTTGTGGTAACTCACAGACACTTGAGGTGAGTGCTGTAAAGAGATAGCAGCCTTGGCCCCAACCAGCTGGTCCTCCAGGAATTTATTCTGTATAGATTTAACAACAGAGGCTCTGAGTAGATAATGATCAAAGGCCAGGTTCCAAGGCCTAAAGCAAACACCGTTTGTGGGTGATAAATCTGGTTGCCCTCCCCGTGAGAGAGCCATCCAGCTCATGAATGATTTAGAATGACATGAGTAAACAAATTGTTCAGATAAAGCCCCCCATATTTCCTAGTTATTTGCTTTTTTTTTTTTTTAAATCAACTAAAGGTAAAGGGTATTAGGCTGCCTTCAGCTGAAACTGTGCAAAACTCTCAGACTTCCAAGAAGCTTTGTGACTATATTCTATAATTTCACAATCTTTCCAACCATTCTGACTGATCTCCCACAGAAATCCAAATCCAACAGCACGTCAAAAAGCTTACCCATCATGATCAAGTCAGCTCCGTCCCTGGGAGGCCAGGCTGGTTCAACATACACAAATCAATAAATAAAATCCATCACATAAACAGAACCAATCACAAAAACCACATGATTATCTCAATAGATGCAGAAAAGGACTTTGATAAAATTTAACCTCCCTTATCTAGTCTTTTTAAGTGTGATGTCTGAGTGTCAATTTCAGATCTTTCCAGCTTTGTGATGTATGCATTTAGTGCTATAAATTTTCCTTTTAATGCTGCTTTAGCTGAGTCCCAGAGATTCTAGTATGTTGTCTCTTTGTTCTCATTGGTTTCAAAGAACATCTTTATTCCTGCCTAAATTTTGTTATTTACCTTGTAGTCATTCAGGAGCAGGTTGTTCATTTTCCATGTAGTTGTGTGGTTTTGAGTGAATTTCTTATTCCTGAGTTCTAATTTGATTGCACTGTGGTCTAAGAGATTGTGTGTGTGTGTGTGTGTGTGTGTGTGTGTGTGTGAGAGAGAGAGAGAGAGAGAGAGAGAGAGAGAGAGAGAGAGAGAGAATTTTCCTTCTTTCATATTTGCTGAGGAGTGTTTTGCTTCCCATTGTGGTCAATTTTAGAATAAATGCTATGTGGTACTGAGAAGAATGTATATTCTGCTGATTTGGGACGGAGAGTTCTGTAGATGTCTGTTAGGCCTACTTGTTGAGAGTTGAGTTTAAGTTCTGAATATCCTTGTTAATTTTCTGCCTCTTGATCTATCTAATATTGAACAGTTGGGTGTTAAAATCTCCCACTATTATTGTGTAGGAGTCTAAGTCACTTTGTAGGTCTCTAAGAACTTACTTTATGAATCTGTATGTTCCTGCATTGGGTGCATATATATTTAGGATAGTTAGCCCTTTTTGCATTGATCCCTTTACCACTATGTAATGCCCTTCTTTGTCTTTTTTGACCTTTGTTAGTTTAAAGTCTGTTTTATCAGAGACTAGGTTTGCATCCCCAGCTTTTCTTGCTGTCCATTTGCTTGGTAAATCTTCCCTCATCCCTTTATTTTGAGCCTGTATCTTTGCATGTGAGATGGGTCTCCTGAATATAGATGCCAATGGATCTTGACTCTTTATCCAGTTTGCCAGTCTGTGTCTTTTAATTGGGGCATTCAGCCCATTACATTTAAGGTTAATATTGTTTTGTGTGAATTTGATACTGTCATCATGATGCTAGCTGGTTATTTGGCACAATAGTTGATGCAGTTTCTTCACAGTGCCATTGGACTTTATATTTTGGTATGTTTTTGCAGTGGCTGGTACTGGTTTTTCCTTTCCATATTTAGTGCTTCCTTCAGGAGTGCTTGTAAGGCAGGTCTGGTGGTGACAAAATCCCTCAGCATTCACTTGTTTGGATAAAATCATTTTTTTTCTTTTCTAGAAGATGCACAATGAGCTTATATTACATTGTTAAGAAACCAGTGCATTTTATATTACTCAAAATGTACTAGATTTAAATATCATATGGAATAATTTTAAATAAATTGGCATATATATATAATGGAATATTATATACATTTTATATAAATTGGCCTATATATATGTATATATATATATACACACACATATATACATATATATATGAATATTATTTAACGAAAAAATAAAATAAATCTTGGCATTTGTGACAGCATGGGCCAACCTGGAGGGCATTATACTTAGTGAAATTTGTCAGAATAGAGGAAGACAAATACTATATAATCACATGTATATGTGGAATCTAAAGAAGTCTAATTCGTAAAAACAGAGAGTAGAATAGTGGCTTCCATGTTTTGGGAGATGGGGGAAAAGGAAGGTCTTGGTGAAAAGGCACAAACTTCAGTTATAAGATGAATAAATTCTGGGGATATAATGTATAACATGGTGACTGTAGTTAATGCTTTTGCAAAGAAGAAAATATTTCCTTTCTGAACCTATACAGAAAGTTTGCTCAACCTTATATAGTACTTCTGAGAATTATTTAAAAAATAAAAGAGCATAGAATATGAGGCTTCAGTGTCATACAAAATACCACATATCTCTTAGAATAATAAAACATAACCTATGCACTTATCTTGTCTGCTAAACTGCAGTCTAAAAGTTAACATTTAACTTCGCACCAACTGGGTTTTAATGAAATAGTGAATTGCAATGTAGAATACACCTATCTACTCCTGAATAATTAACTGGTACTTGGGTATTCTTATTAAACATTGCCTCAGTAGATCATTGAAAGGAAATAATGTACTCTTTTTTGATTTCCAAGTTTGGAATAATTTTTCTTAATACCACTGAAGTAAAAAATTCAGTCAATCCAAATTCAATCTTCTGGTTTCTACTCTGTTATATAATCATATCTCTGTCCTAATTTTCTTATAATTGGTTTTGAAGGCAGTTGCTAAGGCACATTCAAAATGTATAAAACATAGTATCATAAAAATTTTCATAGAAATGAGTCTCTCTTATAATTTTACTTTCCCATTCCTTGGGATATGACATTACTTTTATACTGCTGGCACTTATTTTATTCTTCATAATATAGTTATTTGCTGCAGGTAAGGCTATAATATACTTTGTATCATAGCAGTGTCTTGTTACTGATTACTGCTTATTAAATTAGGGAAATCTTTAATCTGAGTTAATTTTTATAGGATTTTTTGTAAGTAATCCTGTATCATATAAAACACTATGACATTTTTTAGACAAGTAGCATGACATCTCAAGTCTCTACTTAATTTCTTTAAGACAAGGTTACATTTATTTGTAAACCTCTAACATCTTCCAAAAATACTGTTCTCTTATGTCACTTATAAAAATACTTTATTGCCTTCTTGTTGCCTACTGAAGTGGAAACATTCTTAAAATGTCGTTTAAAATATCATACCTCCTAGAGCAATAGAAATAATATTTGACCCCCTTTGCATTGCTGAAACAAATACTACTATATTAATTCATTTTGATACTGCTATAAAGAACTTCCCAAGGCTGAGTAATTTATAAAGGAAAGAGGTTTAATTGACTAACAGTTCAACATGGCCGGGGAGGCCTCAGGAAAAATACAATCATAGTGGAAGATGAAGAGGAAACAAGTCACCTTCTTCACAAAGCAGCAGGAAGGATAAGTGCCTAGCAATGGGGGAAGAGCCCCTTATAAAAATAAACATCAGATCTTATAATAACTCACTATCACAAGAACAGCATGGGGGAAACCACCTCCATGATTCAATTGCCTCTACCTGGTCTCTCCCTTGACATGTGGGGATTAAAGGGATTGCAATTCAAAATGAGATTTGGGTCGAGAAACAAAGCCTAACCATATCAACTGCTATGACTATTTGTTATTTTCAGTTCATTATTTAGTTTTTTCTATGACATATATTTGTGGATTCAAGCAACTATTGTTGCTGATTATCTGGTCATTGTTTCTACCAACATGCTAACTTTAATAACACATTTAGGTAAGAACACGTGTTTTTTGTTAAAATAATTTTTACACATCATTTTTCATAATGTATGAAAATTCTAAACCATCAACTAACAATCCCAAACACCATAAAATAGAGGCTAAATAATACATATTTAGCCTCTATTTTGTTTTGGATAAGATTCAGTATTTTTAAGAATCTTAATAAATATATAATATTGACTTTCAAATTTTCATGTACATAGTAATTATGTAAGAAACTTGTTATCATGCATATGGCAGAAATCTATCTGTAGCAATTTTAAGATTAGAAGCCAGCCATGTATCCAGGGATCTACATTGCAACCAGTACTTGAGGAGAAAATATTGGAGGTTGTCTGACCTCAAATTGATAGAAATGCTGTAAAGTATGCATTTTTATGAGATTTTGAATGAGGCTTTGAAAGTGTTCCAAAATCTTACAATGGTGTATTATCTATAATTTCTTATTATATTTAAGAGAGTGGTAAATACTTCTAGTCTTGGTAGATTTAAAATACTTAATATCATAAATCTATTGCACTGATGAGTCCTTCACATGAATCCTCATACAAATTTATTGGCCCATTCTATTACCAAGAATAGAACCCCAAAAGTAAAATTATTTGCTTAGTTCTACTGGTCAAAATAGGGAATACAGAAGAATTCTTCTATCTTCGACATGTGGCTCTATTTAATATTGATGGAGGGTTAATATCAAAATTAGATTCTTTCTGAGGTGGAATGTTAGGTCACATTGAAAGAAAAAGACTGAATAAATGAGTTTATCAAATAAGAGGATATGTGAAACAAAATCTAAGCAATAAGACAAGTACGCCTGAAGAAACAGAAGAGAATAGGTTAGAATAAGTAAATGAATAGAATAAACTCCATTGATGTGGAATGGAGTCTGGCACAGAAAGTTTAAAGTGTGCTATTTAGTCTGTATAGTGTGTGTGTGTGTGTGTGTGTGTGTGTGTGTGTGTGTGTGTGTATATGCAACTGAAATAGAAAATATTGTAATATTATAGAAGTTTCCACAAAAATATGTCTTGAAGCAGTAGTAGGGGCCAGGAAAAAAGTGGGAGATATTACATATAGTGAATTTAAAAAGAAAATAGTCACATCAAACTTACTAACAGAAGGTGAACAAGTTAGAAGCAGAGAAGAGGCATCTATAATGCACTGAAGTAAAAATAAAGAACTAACCTAAAATTTTGTATTCGAAAACGTTTTCTTAAAAAATAATGTCTGTGATTTTCCTGACAAGCAGATGCTGGGAGTATTTGTTGCCAGAGACCTGAACTATAAGAAATATTCAAGTAAGTTCTACAAGCCTAAAATCTCATGGCACCCAACAAAACTTGAATCCACTCAAATAAATGAAGAATGCTAAAAACTGTAAAAAGTGAAGGTAAACATTATGGTTATTTTAATTGCTCTAACAGATAACTGACAATCTAAAGAAAAAAATGGCAATTACTACTCTGGGTATAAGTTTGCTCCTTCACTTTCTAGCTGAGTAAATTTTGGACAATTTATGTAATCTTCCCCATTTCAGTTTCCTTGTCCTTCAAATGGAAATTAGAATGGTATCACCTCACAGGATTATTGTCAGAATAAAATGAGTTAACAAATATAAATATCTCGGAGCACTATTTTATCCTTAGTAAGCTTAATAAATGTTTCTATTAATATTATTTAGTATTATTTTATTACAGTGAATAAAATGTGAGATTAAACCAAAGTAAAGTGTGTTGAAGACCATGTTATAAAAGGCATAAATCCTTAAAGCATACAGATTTTTCATTAAAACAGTTGTTCCACTATTACCATGACTACTTGGCAATATTTTTTATAAACAGTTTTCAAGGCCCCACTTCCAGTGATACAGATTTAATATGTCTAGGATAGTGCCCATTAATTTTTAAAACAGAATATACATAGTTGATTGCAGTGTAGTCTGCTACCATTCCTTAAGAAAACACTGTATTTCTAATAGCTAAGGACCATGTTTTTTGTTTTTTTATCATGTTTTCTCTAATTCCTACCATAATTCTTGGCACAGAACAAGCACTCAAAATTTTGAAAATTTGCTTTAAATATTTAGAAGGATAGAAGAAGAAAGAAAAAGAGAGAAAAAACTACTAAGATACATCCACAAATACAATTGTCTACATGGAGAAAAATCAATATAATAATATCAACACACCTTTGTCTATATTCTACCACCACCCAACCAAAAAACTATTATTGATATGAAAAATGAAATTGCCAATTTACAATATCATATACTAGGGAAAAGAGAGCCAAGACCCAGGTGACACTAAATTAACTGTATTATTTATTAAAAGAATGTGCTGTATCTGTCAGTTAATAACCAACATAAAATTCAGACTATTTTATTGAAATGTTGTAGTATACATATTTCCTCTGTAATTTAATCAAAAGTTATTATTCTATATTTTAACAACAATAAGGTAGAATATGTAGAGAATAAAGAAAGGATATATATTAAAGCAGTTATATTTCTTAGAGAAGCTGAGATTCAACCAATAAATGCAATCTTTGAGTTATTATCATTTAGACAAAACTGCATTATTATTACCTGTAGAAACAAATCTCTTGCCGTGATAAATCTTCCTCTTTAAAGATTCATTAGCACTTTGCCCTTCTTTTGAAAGCATTCATAATATTTTAACAATTCTTTAGAAGATGTGTTATTTAACAAACTGCTAGTGAAATATTTATAGAAAACATTACATCTTATTTGTACCAGTGTCCCTAGTGCTAACAGAGTACTGGTACATAGTAAACCCTACATAAATATTTGTTAATTAAATGATTAAATAAATTAATTAGTGGTCTTTGTAACTGGAATCTTCAGTTTTAAAAGTAAGCTCATGTAATGTGGATGTGCAGTAGGTTGACTTCATTGCAATTCGTTTTAGAATGATTCTAAAACTGTTTGGCTACATTGTGCTTCAGTTACAACTTTTTAAAAATGTGATTTCAAATGTTCTTTTGTATTCAAGGAACACATGTAAAGGTTAGTTACAGGGATGTAGCATGGTGCTGAGGCTTGTGGTACAAATGATCCCATCACCCAAGTAATAAGCATAATAACGAATAGATAACTTTTCAACCCTTGCCCCATCCATTACTCCCTCTAGAAGTCTCCAAGTCTAGTAGTCTTGTTCCCACCTATATGTTCAAGTTAATTGGCAAATTGAGCAAATTTGCATCCATGCAAAATCCATGACATGGATGCAAATGGGTAATGGTCTCTATTTGTATCCACGTTGCTGCAAAGGACATAGCTTTAAAGAGAACATTTATTACTGTTCCTCATCTTAATTTGGATTTAGAAATATGTTGAAGACATTGACATGTTTTAGAAGGCTTTGATGTGTTTATAAATGCAAGAGGAAAATTATATTGGAAGCAACATTAGATGAGGATGAGAGGTTGATTTCAGTTTTCTGTGAATAAATCCATTTCTTCAGGTATGAGATACAATCAATGTCAAGTCGTAGGAATGCTTTAGAGAGAACTAAACGTTTAGGCAATTTGACAAAAATTGAGGAAAACTGGCTCAATCCTCTGTGGAAAGTATAGTGAATCTATCAAAAAATTGCTTATGAATTACCAAAGAAGGTGTATGTAAAGAAAGAGAAAAACCTTTGTTTCTATGTAGGAATGAAACAGTAACCAACACTAATTGCAGGAATAGTGGAAGCTTAAGAATGATAGACTTCGATCTTTAAGATACTAGTATTCACATTTCTTTATTCATTTGGAAAACAAAACAAAGAAATGATTGAGCTCTTATTATGTTTAAGCAACTGGAATTAATAGGATTAAATGCTATTTGTGATAGTACAATTTTGGTGAGGATATATATATATATATATATATATATATACTTTCTTTAAAGAATAATTCAAAGTAAAGATATGTAGAATCAGAAAAATCGGAGTCTTACCGAGTATCAATCTATGCTAATAATTTCAAGCATACATTTAATCACAAGGCACCGGGAGTGGTCTGGAATGTCAAAGTAGCTCCCTGTGCTCTTTTTTCCACATTAGAACATATTTTAGCCCAAATTAGCATATGCAATCTGTAAGTAATGTATATAGACATTACACAGAAGGAAGCTATTTTGGTCATAAAGCATCTGCGTTTTATACTTCAAAGTTTAGCTCTTCAGATATTTTCCAGGTAGTTGTGCACTTTAAAACCATAGATTTGAGTCAATCTTGCTAAAAGTATCTCCTATAGAGGGGACTCTCTACTGATAACTTACATAAGCCTTTTCCATTTTTGTGTTTACCAGCAAGTTTGTAACTGCTTTATTTAAAAATATTTGACATTATTTGCTTTCTTTCTTGATGAACTCCCCACAAAGAAGATAATAATTTGTAGCCATGCTGATAATGCTTTGTTTACAACAAAGTAAGCTATATTTATAAAATTAAGAGTATAATAATTTGGCTTTACATATCCAAATTGGGAACTGAGACTGATCCTAGTCACAAACTTAAACGTGAAACACACAGCACTGACTTCTTGAATTCTGATTCAAACACAAATACATGTACATATACATATCTATAACTTTTTTCTAGGAAACTTTGAACAGCATTTGTTAATCTAAAACAAAAAGCCTTCCAGCACTCTGGAGAATAGTTCAATACAAATTGGACCTAAAACCCCTAATAAGCAATGGAATGAAAACCAAAGGATTTCAAACAGCCCTAAACCAAATGTGAGAAGCACTGATCATTTGTGCATGTCTAGTGTCCAATTTAAAATGAGGGATTGTTTTGAAACTTGTAGATATAGACTCAACCATGAGAATAGCAGTTTTGCTCAATTGCCCTGAAAAAATGAAGAAATCCCTTGAAAAAATAAAAGATTAAACCAGAGTGCTATGAATAAATTGTTAATAATTGTTATGGGAATTGATTGGCTCATAAACACTTCACTCTATTATGTTAACCACTTCCTGCTGAGGAAGGTTTAAATCTCATAAAACAGTTTCCATTTAGTTAGTAGATCTAGTAAAGAACTAGGCTGGGAGGGCAGAACATGTTTGGGAAGAAAAATGAAGCTTACTTTATGCACATTAGGAAGAAGAAGCAGAGGAGGAAAAGGAGGAAAGTGAGGAGGAAGGGAAGGGATGCATTTAGCACTACACTGGCTCTCTTCAATGGTGGGAGAGATATAAGAGCAAGTAAAAAATTTTATTATAAAATTTTAGAGCAACATTATAACATTTTATTATAAGATTATGAAGGTATCACCTTTTGTTTTCTTCTGTTACAATGATGCAACTTTAAAAAGATGTTTCTGAATATGTAGTGTCCCTAGATTTTACCTGGTTTTTGAATAAAAGGTGACACTGCTCTAGTTGTAGTCAAATGTGAGTCATTATTCTGGAGAAAGAGTTCTGATTCCATTCTCAATGTGTCCTGAAGCGTCACCTGCTCTATCACTTACCTACTGGATATCCTTGAGTTAATTTCTCAACTGCTCCAACCTTCAGATTCCTCAACTGCATAGAGGAAATAATAATAGTTCTTATATCTGAGAGTTGTTCTTATTAAATGAAATACTTTTAAAGGTCTATGACATACAAAAAAAGCACACACAGAAATGGTACTTATATTTAATATTATTCCTATCTTTGTCATCTAAGGCATGATTCATTAAAAAATACATTCAAAATTTGGAAATATCAAAGTGTAAACATAAAAACATAAAAAAATATGTTTTTCTTGATGAATATAAAAGGAACCACAAGAAAATTCAGAAATAAAAACATGGCTGTAGAATTTTACAAAACTTGTAGGTGCCAGTAAGCAGAAAATAAAGATATAATTCTGCACGTGGATAGTTAAAATGTTTTAGTATGGTTTTTACAATTTTTATTTTTATTTTTCAAACTTATTGGATCAATGTTTGTAAGTATCTCCTATAGTATAAAACAATTTTAGCATAGAAAATAGTATTTATGCCCTTTAGACTAAAGAAAGGACTTAAATGTGTTTGAAATGTATAACAGTATGCATGTTAAGAAAACAAGTGTAATAAAAACAAGATAAAAATAAGAGCTCTTATTGAAGTCCTTGCATAGTTATATCGCTTATTAAACAGGGTTGCTACATAACATTAAAATAAGAAATATAATTAGCATTATGTATTTGTTAGGATTTATGACTACTTGTCTTTTCCATATTACAGACATCTTTTAACAAAATGGAACACAATGTTGCTTAGAAATAATTCAAATAATAATTTAAATAAAAAATAATTATTTAAATATAACAGCACCTTTATAAGTTATACTTATAAAGGTGCTGTTATATTTAAATAATTATTTTTTATTTAAAATATAACTTGTCTCATTTTGTCATTCAGAATACATATAGCAATCAAAATGAGTCTAAATTTTCCTCTGCCTACATTGGCAGAGGACAACCAGAGACCTTTATTAAATGCAAAAGCCAGCCTTTATTATTTCTGTGTATAGAAGAATCAACAGGAGACTCTGGTCTCATGTCCAAATGGCATATTTTCTGAAAAACCAGTCAAAACTAACTCACTTAGCAGTTTGACAGAAGGTTTTGTTGCACCACAAGAATCACTGTCATGGTGAGATAAACAAGCAAAGAAGAAAACAAAACAGGAAGTGCTTTGGTTGAGGTTTATTACCATTACTATTTCTAAACCTTTTTCTTTTTTTCCCTTAATTGGGATGATGTCATTTTTCCAGAGGTATATTCAACTTAGCTATTTAAGAATTAAACTGTATATGGGGCCTTGTGTGTCATTTTTATGACAATCTCTTCAAGGCCATTATTCTGAATCCATGCCCTCCAAGTCATCCAAAGTGCCAAGGTGTTTAGTTCAGAGGCATTTGACATCAATTGCATGTTTAACACATACCAGCTAGTCCTAGAACAATTCAAAGTCTAGTGGTAGCTCAGTTCACTACTGGGTGATTTATATTCTTTAATTATTCTCAGCCCCTTTGCCTTCTTTTATTGACTTCAGAGAGGCCAATTCAGGTTATCAGAATTCTTCTGGTCATTGGTGTTCTGATTCTATATAAGGCTTTACTTATAGATCTGAATAACGTATTTCTGAAAGTGTTACCTTCAGAATACAGAACACTTTGGCAACAAGAAGACTCTAAGTAGAGAATATGGACGTGATTGGTTTCCTCAGGCAAAGTTACTTTGTAGTACCACTGCCATCATGGCATTCCCTCTGCTCTGGGATCTATCATTCTGTGTCATCTGAAATAGCCTATACTATACACTAAATTCTGAAACCCAGAAGATTTCAAAAACTCAAGAAATACTCTTGAAGCTTTCTTTCTTGTGTGTTCCCTCAATTTTTAAACTGTACAGATGTACTGTCATGTTAACACCATCTGTATCTGAAAATCTTTCCTCTTTTCATTTTAAAACTCATGATACAAACTAACACATTGTCTTAGTCCTTTTGGGCTGCTGTAACAAAAATACCAATGACTTGTTGGTTCATAAGCCACAGGAATTTATTTCTCACCTTTCTGAAGGCTGAAAGGTCCTAGATCAAGGTGCAGACAGATTCAGTGCTTGGTGAGGGCCTGCTTCCTTGTTTATAAAAATGTTTTCTGTCCTCACATGACAGAAGGGACAAGGAAGCTCCCTTTTGACTATTTTATAGAGGACACTAATCCCATTCATATGGGCTCCATCCTCCTGACCTAATTATTTCCCAAAGGCTCCTTCTGCTAATACAGTAGCATTGGGGGCCAGAATTTCAACATACATTTTTTGGGGGGGAAACATTCTATTTACATCATATGTTTTCTCTCCTGCTATTAATAGTGATACTTTAATGTCCAAAAAGGACCACAATAGAAAAGATAGAGTTAGATCTAAGGACATCATTTCATGTAGCCTCTAAATATGAATGTGTAGCTGAAGGGAAGGATTAAATGACTCCTGAATAAAAACATTTTTTAAAAGTCTTTTATGATTCAAATGCAGGGTTTTTTTTATATAAACGAAATAACATATACTTGGTTTTGCTCTGATGATGCTGTTTGCTATCAGCTTCACTCATTTTCTGCCCCAAAATTGATATTCAGTGGTCTCTAAAATGATCCTATTCTTGTCACACCATTTTTAATTGTAAATAGCTAGCATTATAACACTCTTGTCTTATAGCCTAGGCTAAACTTTTCTTTAATAAGTCACATGACTGTATTTAGGGTTTTAATGAAAAAGCTAAAGTACAAGTGATCATTGCCTCTTCCCATTTCTAGATGCACAAAATAGACATTACATACTCCTTCAGGATTTTTAAATTTTTTATTCTTTTTATCCTCCTTCCATCCTCTCACATGCAAGCACATTAGCGATGTCCCATGATTTTAAATGTTATGAGTTGAATCTCCAGACTGCATGGTTAGAAAATTTTCTCTCTTGCTTTTCAGCAACAACCCTCTTCTTTCTTGTGTTTTGTTATATGCCTGAATCTCCACTATTGCCGTGGTTAGTGGTGACTAGCTTTGCTGGTATAATTTTGTCGCTAAAATTTTTCCCTTTATTCAATGACTTCATTCCATTATATATTTTTTAGCTATTTTCCATCTTCAGCTGCTTCTCTGGCACTTTTTACTTTCCACCAAAAAGGGCTAACTTTTGTATATATTATATCCCATTATTTATTCATATCTCTGAAAAATTTCATACTTCATCTCTTATGTGTGATATTTGGGCTTCTAACTTGTTGGTTCTTTTTTGTTGTTTAATTCATTGTTCAAGAATTGCATTTTTGATTGCAAAATTCTTTGTGCTTTTAGTTCGTTTATTTTAAATTTTGAGGCTGGTATCATGCTGGAAGACAAAGTTTCCCAAAAGCCTTATCTCTGAATTAGTTATACTTCACAGAGAGCCTCCAGTATAACAAAAATAGATGCATTTTCAACATAATATAATCCATAGTCATTTTCTGACTTGAGCATTCTTTTTGATTAAATTGAGACAGGTGGTAAGTTTAATCACTAGTCATTATCTTATATTCATCACATAGTGTTTTAGTGAAATTTTTGTCACGATTAGAACTATTTCTTTTCCTTTTTTTTTTTTTTTTTTGTTCACATCTCAATATATGTTAGCCATCATTGCAGAGGAAATATTTAATCTAAGAACAGTGTTACTCATTGAATAGACAAATGAGCTCTAACTTTGTTCATCATAAGTTATTTGTGCATACTTAGAAGCAGGAGCATAGACATATACAGAGTAAAAGAATTACTTTAACATTGGACAATATTACTTAAACATGAAAATTCATATTATCAAGGAATATCTAAAAAAATACTCATTGTGTAAATTATTTTTTTTGTCCAGCATTTGAGTATAACTTATGAAAAAAAAGAAAAAATGACATATAAATAAAGTAAATAATCTAAGGTAGCCAGTAACAAGCTTCCTATATGTATTTCAAAACATGGTTTCATAAAAATGAAACACAGTAAATATTAGTTTTCCAGAACTAGTAATAAGATATTGTGAATTAATAATAAAATTATCATTTAAATATACATAATTCAATAAGTGAGTGGAAGAGTGTGGATTATCCTGATGATTTTTAAGGTGAAAACAAAATAATAGAGCACCTTTATCATGTGATAACTTAGCAACTTCCCTTTGATGCTAAAAATAGAGTTAACTTCTCTTCTCTACTTGTATTTGAAGAACAGGTTAAGATAATACCAACCTGCTGAGTTAGACAAAAAAGACTGAGGAGATACCCAGAGAGGAGTTGAAATAGCCTCCCAAGTTTTTAGGAATCCATCAACTTTAAATCTAGGTCCAACTCTCAGAGGAAGGTTGAGGAAGAAAATCAAAGAAAAAAATATATTAATAGCAATCTTGTTGTTAAATATACTTTGTTCATTCAAAATATTGAAAGTTTTCATGTTCTTCAAATTGAAAAAAAATTTAGAGAGAAACAATATAGTTTTCACGTTTTGTGAGGATATTACATCTTCCTGGGTCACTCTGGGTATAAATGTATTTTGTTAAGCAGAATTTAATCACAACTTAATAAATAAATCAAATGAATTAAAAACATATCTGATGTATTGTATGAAGTCACAATTAGGTCTAACAAACAAAATATAAAAAAGAGAAGACTTTTCCAAAAAGGCATCCTACATTGTTTAAAATTTTTTAAATAACTGGTTTAAAGATGCAATTTCTTTAAATTAGCCACTTTAGTAGTAAATGGCAGACCAATTTAATATAGAAACTTGAAATGCACCCAAACAAAACAAATAAGGCAACAAATGAATAATTTTACAGCAGTGTGGGACATCTCTGGAGCAGTAGCTGGAGGACATGTTATATAAAAAGTATATTTTCATATAGCTACTGGAATGACAGGGTGAGTACTTATATTAGAATCGTATAAGTAATAACCTGAAAACACCAAGAGAGAATTTTGTTGTAATTAGTGTTGTAATTCAATAATTGAGCAGGCATAAGAGTGTTAAGAAAATAGATGAACATGCTAGTTTACCCTAAAGATCAAGTGTTTCTGACATTCACGATGCTCTATTACAACATATGTGTTGCTAAGGACTAAAAGATATAGTAATTCATGGAGGAGCTTAAGTTTGATTGTACCATTACTGTGAATATTTTAATATTTAATTTAAGTTGATAGCCTAATATCACAATGTAAATGCCCATGTGGCAAGCATAGCAGATAATGTGGTTGCTTTAAGCTGCAATAGCAGTATGTATAATCCATTCTTTAGTAGAAAAACAGTCAAATTCTGTGCCTCTAAGGGAAAACTAAATGCCAGATAACATTTATCTTGCAAAACCTGTTGTTGAAGTGTGGCACAGAATTTAAGTTCCTCATTAGTCTTTTATTAGGGTAATCCAGTTTTCTTGCTATGGGGCAGACAACAGGATGCAGAAGTTTAAAAGACGTTATTTTTCTAGCACTAATAGACAAACACTTAATACATAATGCACTTAACATACAATGATTTACACAAATTACACCCGGTTTCATTCCCAGCAGACATATCTTGGCATCTTATGAAAACAGAGATTAGAACATCTGTGCTATTACAGAACAAATCTCTTCTTAGAAGTTGCTCTGTAGCAATACCATATGGAGAAAATGTTTTCACATTTCTTTCATTCATTAGACATTACATTAAAAGATTTGTACAATTACTAAGAAAGAATACAGGATGAAACAAATCCACTTGTAACGTAACATATTTACAGGCGTAGTTCAGAGATATTGTAGGGTTGGTTCCAGACCACTGCAATTAAGCACTTATTTCAATAAAATGAATCACACAAATGTGTTGTTTTCCCAGTGAATATGAAAGTTATCTTTATATTATATTATAGTCTATTAACTTTACATTCTCATTATATCTAAAAAGCAAAGTATATTCCTTAATTTAAAAATATTTTGTTGCTAGGAAATGCTAACAATCATCTAATCCTTTAAGGAGTTTTCATCTTTTTGCCAGTGGAGGGTCTTCCCTCAATGTTGATGGCTACTGACTGATTATATTGGTGGTTACTGAAAGGTGGAGTGGCTGTGGCAATTTCCTAAAATAAGAGAATAATGGAGTTTTCCACATCTATTGACTTTTCCTTTTACAGAATATTTCTATGTAGCAGGCAACGTTGTTTGATATCATTTTACTCACAGTAGAACTTCTTCCAAAATTGGAGTTATTTTCAAACTCTGCCACTGCCTTATCAACTAAGTTCATGGAATAATCTAAACTAATTGTTGTCTACATTTTTCAGAGCATCTTTACCAGCAGTAGATTTTATCTCAAGAAATCACTTTTTTTGCTCTCTATACAAAGCAGGCTCTTTCCATTCAAGTTTTTTCAGGAGATTCAGCAATGCAGTCACATCTTCAGCTCCATTCCTAATTCGTATTTTCTTGCTATTTCTACCACTTCTGTGGTGACTTCCTCCATGGAAATCGAGAATCCCTCAAAGTCATCCAAGAGGGTTGGAATCAACTTCTTCTAAACTCCTGTTAATGTGGATATTTTATTTTGACCTATTCTCATGAGTCACAGATGTTCTTAGTGACACCTAGAATGGTAAACCCTTTCCAGAAGGTTTTCAACTTACTTTGCTCAAATTCACCAGGTAAATCACTATCTATGGCAGAATCTATTTCTTAAATAATAAAAATTTGAAGTCAAAATTGCTCCTTGTTCATGAGGAGCAGAATAGATTTTGTATTAGCAGGCATGAAAACATTATTCTTCTTGTATAGGTATACAGTGTTATCTATCTATCCATCTATCATCCATAGTTGTCAGAGCTCTTGGATGGCCAAGTACATTGCCAAAGAGCAGAGATATTTTCAAAAAAATCTTATGAGCAATAGGTCTCAACAATGGGTTTAAAATAATCAGTAAACAATGCTATAAATAAATGTGCTATCATTCAGGCATTGTTGTTTCTTTTATAGAGGGCAGACAGAGTTGATTTAGCATAATTCTTAAGGGCCCTAGGATTCGCAAACCAATAAATGAGCATTGGCTATACTTAATGTCAGCACATGCATTGGGCCCTACAATAGAATCAGTTGAAGCTATACAGTCAGGCATTGACTTCTCTCTATCTGTGAAAGTCTTAGATAGCATATTCTTTCAATATAAGGCTTTTTTGTATACATTGTCAATCTTTTGTATACTGTAGCTACCTTCATGAATTATCTTAGCTAGATCTTAAGGATAACTTGTTGAAGCTTCAATTACTTTTTTATGTTATGGAAATACCTCTTTCTTTAACTCTCATGAAGCAACCTCTGCCAGATTCAATTTTTCTTCTGCAGCTTGCTCACCTCTTTCAGCCTTATTGAATTGAAGAGAGTTAGAGCCTTGTTCTGGATCAGGCTTTGATCTACAGAATGTTGTGGCTGATTTGATCTTCTCTCCAGACTATTCAAATTTTCCCCACATCAGCAATAAGACTGTTTCACTTTTTTATTACTTGTGTGTTCACTGGAGTTAACTTTTAATTTCCTTCAATATTTTTTTCCTTTGCATTTACAACTTCGCTGCCTGAAACAAGTGGCCTAACTTTCAGGCTGAAACCTGAAAGAAGACTGAGGAAGGCCTGTCAAAACCCTGTCCTGGTTTTCACATCTATTCTTCAATAAATTTAACAATTTCTAGCTTTTGGGATTTTAACTTTAATTTTTAGACAGGGTTTTGCTCCGTCAATCAAGCTGGAGTGCAATGGCATGGACAGGGCTCACTGCAGCCCTGACCTCCTGGGCTCACACAATCCTCCCAACTCAGTTTTCTGAGTAGCTGGGACCACAGGCGTGCGCCACCACACCCATTTAATTTTGTTTATTTTTTTGTAGGCATGGGATCTCAACTATCTTGCCTAGTCTGGTCTTGAACTCCTGGGTTCAAGCAATCCTGCTGCTTCAGCCTTCTAATGTGCTAGAATTCATCATGAGCCACCACACCCAGACCATTTCTAGCTTTTGATTTAACATGCGAGATGTAACACTTTCTGTCACTTGAAAACTTAGAGGCCATTGTAGGGTTATTAGTTGACCTAGTATCAATATTATTGTGTCTCAGGTAATAGAGAGGCTTGAGGAGAGGAAGAGAGACAAAGGAATGACTAGTTGATGGAGCAGTCAGAACACATAAACATTTATCAATTAAGCTTGCCATCTCCAAAGTGCATAGTTTGTGGCACCCCAAAACAATTTCAATAGTGACATCACGGATCACTGATCACAGATGACTAAAATAGATATAATATCAATAAAGAAGTCTGAAATATTACAAGAATTACCAAAATGTGACACCGAGACATAAAGTGAGTACATACTGTTAAAAAAACAAAAATGCACTGATAAACTTGACCCAATGCAGGGTTGCCACAAACCTTCAATTTGTAAAAAACACCATATGTATAAAGTACAATAAAGCAAAGTGTAATAAAACAAGTTATTTCTACATTCATTTATTTTCTTGGTGTTAACATGAATGTAATATCATTTTTATAACTTTTATATTTATTGTTTGCAAAAATATAGACTCTGTCCACAAAAGATTTCAAAATATAAAGATGAAAAGTGACATAACATCTGCTATGTGCCAAGCACTGTTCCAACCATTTAAAACATAATAATTCATTTAATCGACACCTGAAATAGGTACTGTTATTTATAACCTTGTAGCGATGTGGAAACTGAGGCATACAAAGACTAAGTAAGCTAGGAACTGACAGGTACAGCAGGCAAGCCTACATTCTTTTTTTTTTTTTTTTTTTTTTTTTTGAGACGGAGTTTCGCTCTTGTTACCCAGGCTGGAGTGCAATGGCGTGATCTCGGCTCACTGCAACCTCCGCCTCCTGGGTTCAGGCAATTCTCCTGCCTCAGCCTCCCGAGTAACTGGGACTACAGGCACGCACCACCATGCCAAGCTGATTTTTTGTATTTTTAGTAGAGACGGGGTTTCACCATGTTGACCAGGATGGTCTCGATCTCTTGACCTCATGATCCACCCTCCTCGGCCTCCCAAAGTGCTGGGATTACAGGCTTGAGCCACCGCGCCCGGCCAAGCCTACATTCTTAACCACCATGCATTTGCTTCAAAGCAATAGAAGGTTAATAAGGGATGGAATGCAATTCATATTTTTCATAAAAAGGAAATGAATTATCATTTTATTGACACTGATATATATGTGTGTGTAAATTTTAAAATTATATCATTCAATAGTAAATATTAAATTCAATATTTTATTACCAGTTTCTTTTTTCCAATTATTTGGTCAAATCCTGATTTATTTAAAATTGCATGCATAAACTTATCTTTCCAAATATTTCTAGAATGTGAAAGTATTTATTCATGAAGCTTATCAAAAAGTCTTTTGATGATTCAGACAATAACTTTACAAAGTGATTACATACGGTATAGAGTTTTAATTAATTTGGCTTATTTAAAATAATGTTATTTTTCACATTTCTGATGAGCAGTCTCATGCATTAGAAGTATCTAAAGAAGCTCCAAATTATAATTCAGTAATTTCTATAGTCTTTCTATTGGTCTGTGAATTATGTTTTTCTTTGCCCCATCATTCATGAGTAGAAAGATATTTCAGTGTCAATGGTTGCACACAATGATTTTTATCTAGTATCATTTAGCCATTATCTTCATCTGTGTATAGACATGTATGATAAAATAAGGCATGAGCTATTCAAATCCCTTCTGATAGCATTTCTCTCTTGACCTTTTCCCAACCAAGAAAGAATCTCCCAATAGTGTAAAGACCATGTTTCTGAATATGGAATTATTTCAGAGTTGTTTGAATTGAAAGTAAAACACAATGAGCAAAAACATGTAATGTGTCTCATAATTCAGTGAAAACAATTTGATGAATATAAATTCCCTTTTGATAATGCAAATTACTGAGCTTTACTAGAAATATTCAAAGTCATAGGATCATGAATCTTTCAGTGGAAGAAGGATACCAGGTAACTCTGATACAAGTTGCCCGGGGACTATGTTTTAAGAACAATTCCCCTGACTGATATTTTTTACTGTGTATAACTGCCTAGTTCCTGATTTTAATGATGCCCATATATATTGTAAAGACTACAGTAAGTGCTAGATATTCCTTGATGCTTGAAACTAAGCCTATAACTGATTTTACCACTCCCTCACTCTTGAGAGAATTTAGTGGAACATTATAGTATATGCTTAGTCTGACAAGGAGAAAGTGGCAAAACTATGAGCCAAACAACAACCAAGTTTTCGTAATGATCAATTCAGGGGTCACAAGTCTTTGTGTCCCCTTATTGCAAAAGAAGTGATTTCTGACTTCCCTTTCTGGTCTGCACTCTGGCGCCTTTTGTGGCAGCATTGATGAAAACCCAGCTTTTCCCCCTGTAAACCCAGTAGCAGCATGATATTCTGACTGTTAACAAATGTCTATTGTAAGTAAAAGTAATTAATCTTTGAAATGACATGTGTTTTTGATTATTGCAATTGTAGCTGTTGTTGCCAGTATTATTTATTTTTATTTGATAGGCACAAAAGAAAAAAAATTTACCTTTTGTTCCAGAGAGGAAAGAATCAATAAAATTCTGAGATCTACTCAGAGTCTAAAACAGACAAATCTCCATTGTGAGCTTTCTAAAGAGGTTGTCAAATTGCCATCACATTGCCTATTTGTGAGAAATATTGTTCAGGTTTGCTGGAAATTAACAAAAACAATTTAATATAAAAGAAAGAAAAGGAGAAGTACATTTAGTAGATTTTACTATTATCAGAAATTGCATTTTGTAGGTGGCTTTTATTTAATTCAGAATTGTTCCAGAAGAAAGAAACAGAATTCATGTGTATGAATTTGAAAAAAGAAATTTTCTATCTGTAATAAATATAAAAATTTAGAATTAGAAACATTGAATTGTAACCAAAAAAGCACATTGATTCTCCTCTTCTTCTTTCTCGTCATCATGATGAAAAGTTAAGCCTGAATACCTCTAACTTAATTTCAGGAACTCTATGTATGTATGTATGTATGTATGTATGTATGTATCTATCTATCTATCTAATCTATCAAATTTGCTTTTTCCAGTTAATATCATGAAGAAGAGCTCAAGTTGTTTTTGGATATCATAGAATGTTCTTCTATTTTGGAAAGGAGTTAGACCTCTATAATTCCCCTTTAAATTCAACATTCTTTGAGTTAATGACCCTTCTCCATTCATGATCATACATTATCTGGGTCTTGCAGGAGTGTCAGTTAAACAGAGTAGATCAGTTAAGCACAATTAAGCTCAATGAGGTTCCATAATTTCCAATTTCCTGCTTACCATCCATAAGTAAATATAATTAGAAATAAGTGTCTCTTTTTCTCTCTGTCTCTCTCTCTGTTCCTTTTGCTTTAGAAGTTTATATATATATATATACACACACACACACATATTAATATATGTATTATGCATTTTGCCTAACAAAATCTTTACCTACAAAACAAATGTCTCTGTAACAAAATCTTTAAAATTTCAGATATACCTCCTGCCATCTCTCCCATTCACTTTCACCCCCCTCTTCAGGATTTTTAATAACATTATCAACAAAGGTATTCTCAGTATTTGGAGGCTTTTACACCTCAAGGCTAGAGATTGTCTTGTGATAAAGTTATTTGTCACAAAGCATGTAGCCTATAGCCAAGTGTCAATCTGGTTTTCCCTAGCATACAGGTTACTTTCAATAAAGTGAAATACTAAAGTTGAGTTACAGCTGTCATAAAATTTCTATACAAAATGTAGATTCCCTGAAGTATATTTTATTAATGCTGTATGCTCATCATCAAAATATGGGTTTACCTTTGTTAACTGCATGTGTAAAGTTGTGTAGACAGATGAACAAGTGACCTATACTCCTATATGGAAATATGTCAATTTTCAAAGAATATGATAGACTTAATATTGTGGTGTATTTGTGAATTAGAATTTTTGTTTCTTGGTAATTTTCTGAGAGTGGGAAGTAGCATAGTGAGTTCTAATTTATATTTAAATAGCTCACCATAAATAGGCTGACTTGATTTAAATTTATTTTTATTCATTCTGAAATCAAAGGTAGATCAGACCTAAATATTTCCTATTGTTATGATAGTTAAAAAGCCATAAATATTTTAAATGATTGTAAAATTGTTATGAATCATATTCCATAAACACTTTATTTTCTAAGGTAAAATAATGATATTTATTTTTACACAAGTGGTGTGAAAATTTAGTTACTGAATTAGTCCCAAAATATGTGGTTGAGTAGAATAGAGAAAGACCTCCATGCAATCATAATGACTTAAGTGAAGCCTTGAGACGGAAAAAACAAGAAAAATTATAAAAATCATTTATTAAAAAATAAAATTTAATTAATATAATTTATTTGACCTGAGGAAATTTTGTTGATGGCTGGAATGCTTGTATAGTCTACAGAGCCTCAGTCAATACATCTCTGTTACTGTTAGAGGGAGAGACCACTCAGTTGACAAAAGGCTTTATTTTGTATATGTTTATGAAACAGATCCATATACATCAGACTATGGTGACTTGAGGGTAATTGCTATTAAGATAATACACAGCCTTCGTTGTGGTCATGGGATCATGAGTATTTGTATATGCTCGAGTTCATCGAGATGTGCACATTAAATGTGTGCAATTTCTTAAAATCTGGGGGAAAATATTTTCTAATTTGTTTCCCTTGTATGATTCTACAGTAATCAAACAGGTCTTGGTAACTTTTTACTTACTCATAAAGACAGAACGAGATGAATAGAGACACAAATTGCCTAATTTACCTTTCAGTTATATTTCTCACTTTAACTTAATAATCCCCCTTCCAGTTTGTGCATTCACATATTGTATGTCTGGTTGATGAGTCAGTTTCCTTAAACCTATTAAACCTAGGGCCCAATGAGTTTATAAATTTGTATGTCTGCTTTGAGTGACTCAAACTAAAATTACCACATCCTCATCACTGTCTGAGTGGCTAGCTAGTTTCTTTTTTTCAGACCTTCATGAATTTCTCTCTAATTTTAACATAAGGCAGGTATGGAAATAAAAGTTCCATGATTTGTTATGTCAGTGCTACCTAATAGTTTTGGCTCACCGCAAATACATAAATTATTATCATGAGAAATTTGGGCCAGGGGATAGCCAGATCACAGGGTTTAAAGAAAGAATTAGCCAAAGAAGTTAAGAGCAGTTAGAAATCAGGGAAATATACAGATATTGTTAATAGGGAAAAAAGTGAGCCAAAAGTAGATAAAACATTTGAAGTAAGGGAAAAAGTTACGGGCTGTAAGTCTAAAATACTCCACTCTTGGCAGTAAGAAAGGAGAATAGTTATATTGAGTCAGTTAGATCTGAATCAAGAGTGATAGTCACCACACTAAATTCAGCAACAATAGGACTGGAAGAGGAGCTAGAGTAGGTAATGTTCAGAGTAAACATTTGATATATATATGGGGTATAAGTATTGGGGTTAAGGATAATATTTGTCTAAAAAGTGAAGGATGGGCCGGGCGCGGTGGCTCAAGCCTGTAATCCTAGCACTTTGGGAGGCCGAGGCGGGTGGATCACGAGGTCAAGAGATCGAGACCATCCTGGTCAACACGGCGAAACCCTGTCTCTACTAAAAAAATACAAAAAATTAGCTGGGCATGGTGGCGCATGCCTGTAATCCCAGCTACTCAGGAGGCTGAGGCAGGAGAATTGCCTGAACCCAGGAGGCGGAGGTTGCGGTGAGCCGAGATTGCGCCATTGCACTCCAGCCTGGGTAACAAGAGCGAAACTCCGTCCCAAAAAAAAAAAAGTGAAGGATGATGGCATCCACATATGTTACTCATTTATTGCCATATTTTCCCTGTAGAAACCACTCATTCTTAGATTGTACTGTGAGGAGTATCTCCAAATCTCAATGTAGTTTATGAGGGAAGAGAATAAAGTACAAACTCTGTGTTTTTACTATTTGAAAAAGAAAAAAATAGAAAAAATAAATACTTTGACCAAGAAAAAGAAAACTAAAAAATAAAATTAACTCAAAATTAGAGATAAAAAGATCGAGAAAAAAAAAAATTCAGTGACATCTGTCAAAAAATGAGCACTATGACCTATTGTTATAGGCTTAATCTGTGAACTACAGTTTTCTTTAATCTAAAGTAATCTAGCTTCTTATAATTATGATCTTTAAAATTTAGAGATAGTTGAAACATATTTTTGTTCATTTATTAAATTATGAAAGTCAAGATGTTATTCTATGTGATAGAGATTAAGGTTTCAAAAGAGAAAAATAATTAGAGATTATTAGATGTCAAAATTTTTTCAGTGTTTTAAGGTTTGATACTGAGACATCAAAATAAATAAATACGAACTTGAATTGGCAGTTTTTCCTCCATTATTATTCTAGCTAGCACAATGATTATTTTGAAATCTTAGCATTTTATAGATAAATAGGTAAATAAATGAAATCTCATAGTTTTAAAATATTACACATATTTTTAAAATATGTGTTTTATATGTCATCTGAGGCAATAGTCCGATGTCATCCTCTTCCTTCTCTAGATAGGCCATATCAAATATCCCCAGTATGGCTCAACAGTTATTTCCTTTTCTCCCCACTACTTTCTCTCATCTTTCCTTCAACAAATATTAATTTTCTCTGTGAAATGTGTTCAGTGCTGAGAAGATAAATATAAATATGACATGATTGCCATCATCAGGGATCTTAGTGCCTGAGCGTAACAGAAGATACATACATATTGTAATAGTTACAAGAAAGAATGTGACAACACTAAGAGAGTTATTCATTCTATTTGGAGACTCCAGCAGAGGCTGCAGTTTAGAAGACGTTATAAATATGCTAAATATAAAATATAAGATGACTTTTTTTTCTTTTTTAGAGCAGACAGGAAAGCAGACAGAGAACAAAGAAACAGGTGTGAGAGACAATATCTTCGTGGAACAGCAAATAATTGGTCTTCCTTAGAACAGACCATTCACAGAAGAATCTGAGAGATGAAGCTGGAGGTAAGCAGAGGTATACAAAGGAGAAATCCATATATTACTGGAGAATGTCAGTTACCCCTTACACCTTACAGATTCTTAGACAAGTGTTAGTTAGGCATAGACATGTCGCCATCATGCTGCCAATAATTAAAGGTTAATTTGGAGGGCCTATTAAAGGAAGTCTGATGTCAGGGTCTTATTTTCATAATCCAGGGAAAAGATGATATGGCTTGACCTAAAGCAGGCTGTGTAGCTTTCTGTTTACCTTGCAAACTTGATGTGAATCTTTGGATTCATAGGAATTATTGCTATTTTTGGTTAATTTGATTCATTGACATATGAATATATGCAGATTCAATAAGGGAAGAGCCAAGCTATAAGAGCTGAGGGCCACTTCAACATGACTTCTGTTGATACCATTGTATTTTGATTTTCCCAGCCATAGATTTCCTCTGCCTTTTCCTTATTAATCCTCTGTGTCCCTGTATTCCGCCTTTATTTTTAATAATATAGCATTTTCTTAAAAATATTTATATAAAGAAGAAAACAAGGAAATATATATCTTAAACTGAATTAATGTTTGGTCTTTTTAAAACACTGAGCATAATGAGATTTGACAAGAGTATTCATTAATATAGCACCCCCACAAAAGCAGATATAGACTATTGCCATAACTTTAAACAATGATTTTGTACCCCTTTCCAGTCAGTCCTCTGAAAAGACAACTACATTCTGATTTTTCTAATCTAAACTACTCTTGCCTATAGTTAGACCATATATAAACTGAATCGGATTGTGCATATTCTTTTGCCTTTGACTTCTTGCACTCAAAAATGTTTTGGAAATTCATCCACATTTTTGCATGCACCATTAATTTACTATTTTTTCTTGTTCAGGGGTATTTCATTGTATAATTATATCATGAAGTGTTTATCCTTTCTTCTGATAATGGCCACTTGAGTTAATCTCTTAGATATTATAAATGAAGCGCCTTGGAACATTGTTGTACAAATATGATATAAACATACTTATAAACATACTATCATTTTATTTCTCTTGGGTAAATTCCTGACATTGAAATTGCAGGGATAAAGGATGAATGTATGTCTAAATGCCAGAGAGTTCCATAAAGAGATTGAATCACTGTATACTACCACAAAAAAAAAAAAATCTGAGAATTCCATTTTTTTTCATATTCTCTCCGCCATTTCTATTGTCAGTCTTTTTTTTTCCTTTTTAAACATTTTAATGAGTATAAAATAGTACCACATTGTACTTTTTACTTCCCTAAACTAATAATTAGAATCTTTTTGTTGGTCATTCCCATATGTTGAATATTTTAATTGAATTATCTGTCTTTTATATTCAGGATACAAATTCTAAATAGACATAAGTGTTGCAAATATTTGCTCTCATCTATGGCTTTCCTGATAATTTTATTTATGGTGTTTTTTTTTAGAAAGTAACCATATATAATTTTGCTGAAGTTTAATGTATGCTTTTTCCTAATAACTCATGTTTTTGTAACCCAAAGGTTTTCTCCCTCCTAAGTAGAATTTGTATACTATCAAACATTTAAACCTCATTATTTCTCCTACTGTATCTAGTCTATTTTTAAATAAATTAAATGCTTTCTTCATTTCTTTCATTATTATTTTTTTATTTTAGAAATTTTCATTTAACTACTTTTTAGAATTGTCATTTCTCCACTGAGAGTGTTATAATTGGGGTTCAGAGGTTCAGGGTGCCCTCAGCTCCCCTGAGAGGACGTTTCTCCAGGTTCTTGGTCTCTCACACTGAGTGAGAAGGGCTCCCAGAGGGGGAAACCCAGTGAAGTAAAATTTCTCTCACACTGAGTGAGAGAATCCAGAAAGATGGAATCCAGGAGAGAAAAGACAGCTTCCACACTGAGTGGAAGGGAATTGAGAGAGAGATGTAGTTTAGGAGAGGAAAAGCAGCTTCCACCAGTGAGTGTTTGTAGAAGGGGACCCAAACATGGAATCTAAAGGGGTGTGGAAGAAGGGGACTTTTAACCTGGAAGGAACCCCCACCTTCTCTAAGACCCCTGGCAATGAAAGGAGTTCCTTAGAACTTCTGCTGGGGTGATTGACTCTTAGTTTCTTCCCAGGCTCGTGAAATTTAAATATAAACCGTTAAATCTCCTGGATGGAGAGAGATGGGAGGGGTACATGGCTCTGGGAAGTTCTTGCCCTTAAAACTACGCCCCCTTGTGGACCCAGGAAGAGAACATATTCCCTCAAGAGTATTTTTGCTTTTACAAATATTGTTCATCTTTTCCGCTAGGTCTTTTCATGTATTTTTTATAGTTTAAGGCAGGGGTGTCCAATCTTTTGGCTTCCCAGAGCCACATTGGAAGAAGAATTGTCTTAGGCCACATGTAAAATACACTAACACTAGATCATTAGTGTTCTAATTCACCAGTGCTGCTATGCATGATTGTTAATGTTAAATAGATTGCTTTCTGCTTAAACATTTCTATGGTGCTTTTCAATTCACCTCTCTAAGAAATGGAAAGGTCCACTATATTCTTCTCTCTTAAAAAGGACTTGTCACTTTCTTAAATTTTATTTATTTATGTTTCCTTGCATCGTCAGCTATTTGATTTTAAACATAAATTAGAAATAGTAACTATGATGTTGAGATTTACTCACTTTGTTCTAATTGGTACTAGAAGTGATGATCTATTAAATATTTCTACATCTTAACAACAAAACAAAGCCTGTTTTCTTTCATACCTGTATATTAAAAGCTAATAACTCTATAGTGGATGTTAAGGGATAATTTGTTTCACAGTTAACAAATATATACATTCATGTAGCTGACTGAAGAAAACCTATTACACTAAGTCCTCTAATCAATAGCAGATGTGTATAAATGTCAGAGTAATGCATCATTACTTCCATAAGAACAAATCTTCAAATTTTCGACCTCTTAAGAACAGGAACAATTTTCAAGGTGAAATTATACATGTTATAATGGCATTACATTACAGCCAAAGATGCTATGTACCTATCAGTTGTCCTGCTAATACCTTCTGAAAAGCTGTCTATAACAACATTTATTTTGTTTTACAAAAGGAAAAGACAAGCAGCAAAGAACACAAAACATTAATGTCACATTAGTGTATCACTTTAGAGTTTGCCATGCACATTCAAAAACAGTATTTTATTTTCTAGTTAGAGACAACAAAAGGCATATATGATTGTTTTAATTTTGCTGTGGAGAAAGTCTGGCCTGCTCAGGTTACAGAACTTTCTCAAGGTCATAGCTAGGAGAAGACAAGCTAGGAGGTATAAGAGCAGGAATTTAAATAATCCCAGTTAACTCTATTGAGACAGCCAAGTGAAGAATAAATTAAGGGAAGCTACAGTGTTTAATAGCTCTAAACATGGTTTGTGCGTTTTAAAGGACTTTGTTTATTAAAACAAGTGAAAGTATTTCTGTTACTGATTTACATTTTGTTCTCAATCAGTAAACTTGTCTGATGGCTTTAATAGAAGAGATGTAAGTAATTATCTAATGTGTTAGGAAAAGAAAAATGGGAAGAATTATCTGGCTTTCTTTTCCTTATATTCCAAGTAATTATTTTACTGACCAAAAGTTTGTTTAGAAGAGGGTTGCTATGCAAATTAAGTGGTTTAAATAGCACCATGAGCAAAGTTGATATTATCCTTTGTAAAATCTCTTTGGGGAAACAAGAATTGGGATCAGAAACATGGGAGTAAACTCTTGACTTTTCTACTTACAAGTTGTATGAAAGTGATAATCTTTTTATGTTCTGTATCTCAGTTTTCTCGTCTGTAAAACCAGAAAAAAATCACCTTCCTTACAAAATGATCTCAAATAAACTTAGAACATATGCATTACAAAAATGTTATCTAAAAGCAATAGTCATATAGTAGTTGTTTTACTGATATTCACATACCTATAGTTTCAGTGTATTATTAGGAGATTAGGCTTTTTTCAATTAGGCTTTTTTTTACATTGACTTTTACAATGAGAGCCATTTCATCTCTGCCTACCAATTAAACCTCACCACCAAAGACAAGAAGAAAAATTAAACAGAACAACAATGACAAAAACCTGTCAGTACTAATACTCTGAATTTGAGAATTTTGAGGTTGTTGAACATTTGGGAGACATTCCTAAAATACATAATAATTTTGTTTTGAGCAAATAGATTTATTATTATTTGAATTTATGTTCTAGATGTTTATTATATTTGTACTTTAGAAAGAGTATATATGAATTATAAAATACTATTTTGTTCATAGCTATGTTTAGAAAATGTGTCATCACATTTCTGTTATTAACTGAAGGCTACCTATCAGAGATTATAAGAAATTGAAAAAAGCCTAATCTCCTAATAATACACTGAAACTATAGGTATGTGAATATCAGTAAAACAACTACTATATGACTATTGCTTTTAGATAACATTTTTGTAATGCATATGTTCTAAGTTTATTTGATATCATTTTGTAAGGAAGGTGATTTTTTTCTGGTTTTACAGACGAGAAAACTGAGATACAGAACATAAAAAGATTATCACTTTCATACAACTTGTAAGTAGAAAAGTCAAGAGTTTACTCCCATTTTTCTGATCCCAATTCTTGTTTCCCCAAAGAGATTTTACAAAGGATAATATCAACTTTGCTCATGGTGCTATTTAAACCACTTAATTTGCATAGCAACCCTCTTCTAAACAAACTTTTGGTCAGTAAAATAATTACTTGGAATATAGTTACAATATACCCTAGTTTAGTAGTGCAAGTTGAAAATACCTGAAGATATACATATATTTAAATACCAATTCCAATATCTCATCTCTAGAAACTCTGATTTAATTTACTCGGGTTGTCTTGATTGCTGGCATTTTTACAGCTCTGCAAATTTGTTAATATCAAGGAGTAGAGAGAGATGAGAACTACTGGTTTAGGAATCAGAAGTCAGGATCAAGCTTATTTTTTCATATGTTGACTCTTCCTGTCTATACACACTAATAGCCTCTACTCACGTAACTAGTCCTACCTCAATAACTACGTCATGTCCACGTGTGAAAAAGTAATAAATTTTATGTTGTTTATTTGGGGACTTATTTTAATGATTAAATGCTTATATTATTTCTTGATGTTTTGGAGTGTTTAAAGATCAATTCCTTCTTTGCCACCAAGAAAGATAAATTTCTTTTTTGGTTTATTGTTATGCTTGTGCTTGCTAATACTTTGGGTTATAGGTTTTGCAGTTTATGTATATGAAGAGAAAGAAATGATGAAGAAAGCATATTTCTAGGGGAATTGGAAAGGTATGGATATCAAGTTATGGGGGAGGAAATGTTGAGGCATATGCCAAGGAAGCCTGAAATACTTAAGTGATATTTGAAAGACTTACTAAAAATACAAGTCCTATTGCTGGGAAAGTTTGATAACATTGGAGGCTGAGATATTATGGTAAGGATTGCAGAGTAGTTGTCTAGACATTCCTCAGCCTTCACTGGAGAGACTACCCTGTCTCTTGTACATGGCCGTATTGTCAGAGGCCTTCGAACCAGAGTGACTGCATTTTGAATGAGGGCTAGGAATATGGGGCTGAGACTTGCCAGGCTGCGTTTTCAGAAAGTTAGACATTCCTAGCCTTTAGATGTTTACATGTAAGGAAACAAATTAACAACATTTACTAAACAAAGCCAGACTTGGGAGTGTACTGATAACCTGATATTTGGAGAAGAAAGGCGTTCCTAATTTTTCTTTAAAGATAATAATATTGATTCTTGCAAAATATAGTAATTAAAAAAATTAAGCCTTTATCACAAACCCTTGTAGCCGAACACATCTCACCATATATACAAACATTGTACCCAGGGTAGATGCATTCCTCCTCTTACTGTCAGGAACATCCTATTCTGTCTATGGAGTAGCTGTCTTTCACCACTTTACTTTCTTAATAAAACTTGCATTTGCTTTGCACTGTGAACTTGCCCTGAATTCTTTCTTGCATAAGATCAAGGAACCCTCTCTAGATGTCTGGATCAGAACCCCTTTCCTGTAACAATATTAGTTGATTCCCTTTTCTGCCTCAGATAGTAAATTTGCTTCTTATAATATCTAGTCCTTCCACTATTGACTAGAAATATAAAGTGTACTCTCTCATTAAACATTACTGCAGTTCTGAAACACCCATGTTTTGTGGCCATTTTTTGGTTGAGTAATCTAATTTGCTTAGAGGGATTAAATTGCTTTAAAAGGTTATGCCAATTTGATCACAGATTCATTGACTATAAATTAACAGTTTAAATTTGTTTAAATGTTACTTATATTTTTAATAATTAGTTGTTCCACAATAGTAGAAAACTTCCGCTTATTTTCAAACTTTTAGTTTAGATTCAAAGGGTACATTTGCAGGTTTGTTACATGGATAAATGGTATGTTTTGGAAGTTTGGTATACAGATTATTTTGGCACCCAAGTAATAAGCAAATTGTTTATTTTGCTGTGTAAAAGCTCTTAAGTTTCACTTGTCAAATTTTAGTTTTGTTGCAACTGCTTTTGGAGCCTTCATTATAAAGTATTTGTCAGAGACTATATACAAAATGGTAGTTCCTAGATTTTCTTCTTGGATTTTTACAGTTGTAGGTTTTATATATAAGTCTTTAACCCATCTCAAGTTGATTTTTCTATATGATAAAATGTAGGAATCTAGTTTCAATCTTCTACATATGGCCAGCCGGTTATCCCAGCATCCCAGCACCGTTTATTGAATTGGGAGTCCTTTCTACATTGCTTGTTATTGCCAGCTTGGTCTGAGTTCTTGTTATTGCCAATTTTGTCTGGGTTCTCTAACGTGTTCCATTTGTCTGTGCGTCTGTTTTTATACAATGCTTTTTAGTTACTGTAGCCTTGTTTTATAGTTGAAGTGAGGTAATATGATGCCCCCAGCTTTGTTCTTTTTGCTTAAGATTGCCTTGGCTATTTGGAACCTTTTTGGCTTCAAATGAATTTTAGGAAAGTTTTATATAACTTTGTAAAAAATGTCATTGGTAATTTGACAGGAATAGCACTATATCTGTATATTGCTTTGGGCAGTATGATCGTTTTAACAATATTGATTCTTCTTATCTATGGGCATGGAATGTTTTTCCATTTGTTTGTGTTATATTTCATTTCTTTCAGTAGTATTTTGTAATTCTTGTTGTAGAGACCTTTCACCTCCCTGGTCAGATATATTTTTAGATGTTTCATCCTTTTTGTGGCTATTTTGAGTGGGACCGTGTTCTTGATTCGTCTCTCAGCTTGAAGGTTATCATGTATAGAAATACTAGTAATTTTTATACACTCATTTTGTATTCTGAAACTTTGCTACAGTTATTAGATCTAGGAGATTTAAAAGTGCATTCATGGTACAATATTCTGTGGGATGTTAATTAATCTTTTGGGTTGATCATTTTGTTGTTTTAGAGATTTCCAATGCCTATAGCATAGCTGTAAAATATTCCACAGTAAAAGGTTTTAACTTTGTTTACACATCAGTTCTTCAACATCTTTGACTGGGTATTTATTTATTTATTCATTTACAGAATATTCAGTCACGCTTGTAATAAATAGCTTGGAAGCTCCTCTGAAGGAAAAAAAAAATGTTTCTTTAGTCTTACCATTCCTTAACAAATATGTCAGTCAAGTCTACTTCTGCAAGAGACTATCTGTCTGATTCCTGATTGTACTTGGTATTATAGTCTATCCAGCTTCCTCCCTTGTGATTAGATCAACATGGTAACTCCATAATAACTTTATAGGTGTTATTAATATCCATTTAACTCCTGCCATCTTCTTTTACCTGTAACTCCTCCTACCAATGGAGAGCTTTGAGAGTCTCAATTTACTGACTTTTATTTGCTTCTTTTTATGCTTTATGTGATTGGTGAGCATTTATTTATTCCTTACTTACCACTAACCCAGATACTTTGAACGACACGTAAGATTAAAAAAGTTAAAAACCTAATATTAAGAAAATCAATGGTAGCTTGATGGGAATAGTGTTGAATCTGTAAATTACTTTGGGCAGTATGGTCATTTTCACAAAACTGTTCTTCCTATCCATGATCATGGAATGGTTTTCCATTTGTTTACGTCTTTTCTAATTTCCCTGAGCAGTGGTTTATAGCTTTCCTTGAAGAGATCCTCCACATCCTTTGTAAGTTTTATTCCTAAGTATTTTATTCTCTTTGTAACAATTGTGAGTATTACAATTATTGGAGATTATGCATTGGATAGTCCAGTGAACCAGGATTGCCTTTGAAATAAAAAATCAATTCTATTTTTTCTGATGCTGCATTATCCTAAAAAATACAAATGATACCTTTTCCCAGGTACGATTTTTGTCTTTCAAGCCGCCAGACTCCAATAATCCCACTCTCCTCAAAGCAATACCTGATATTTAAAATTCTATTTTAGATTTGAAGGTTTTTCTTAAAAAAAAAACAAATAAAACAAACTTGCTACCCAAATTTAGAAGTTGATAGAAGTTTAAAAATAGTGTATTTCCCTATTACAAATTAGTAAATTATAAAAAACAATGCCTAAAAATAATTGAAGACAATTTTGTAATCAAATTTTAAAGTGACCCATAATGCCAATTTTCACTCTTTACCCTCTTTACTTGATTCTCGTTTTTCTATAAATCTTGCATGGTCTTTAGCAATTTTCTCTTCACCCACTATTCTACAATCTACTTAATTAAAATAGCTAATAAAGAAGTTTACAAGTTATTTAATTTAGTTTAGTGATTAATTCCTTGACTTTTTATATCCTCTAAAGAAAAGTTATTAAAAAAAAGCAGAAAGGATTGAACATACTGTTTCCTGGAAACCTTCAGTCAATAATGATTATTTTTTCAGTGAGCAAAAGAATCAAGAGAGAAAGTGGCTACATGTTTTTTCCTAGATAAATGAAAATATTTAAACTATATATGATGAGGAATTGATATTATTATTCTATTCAAGCTTTAGATATCCCATAGAGACAGCTAGGAGATGTTGTGAATATATGTCTGGGGTTAGATAAAAACCATTACAAGGAAAGACGGCAAACTGAGGGTAAATATAACATTTTATTTATTTCTGAATTCCTGGTGCTTAGTGTAATGCATAGACCAAACCAATTGCTCAATATAAATTTATTGAATTATGATCCTACAAATTTTAGACAAGAATCTCATTATATATCATTTGTATTGTTCTAATACTCCATAATATGAATAGAATTTCTGCACTAGTTATTTTAGTAAGACTATGCTTATTAGCAATGATACCCAATTCAGTTTTCCATTAAATCAATGATTCAAAATTTGTTTTCCTCCCAGCTGTGTTTTATTACATTATAACTTTAAAACTTAATCCAGTTATCTTTGAATTTAATTTCTACTATGCAATATTATAAAACAACATAGAACAATTACATTTAAAAATTAAAAAGCATCTTAAGGCGCCAAGAAGACATAAAATTCTCAAAATGAGTAGAAAACATCCTAAATCAAATTGCAAGTGATAGCAAATAATTTATCTCAGCATCTTTTATGCTTAAAACACTGTTATTTCTAAAATGCAACAAAAGAAATTAAATAGATGGCCTAAGAAAAACTTAATGGAATAAATAAGTTCAAAAAACTATACTTCATATTGGATATTTCTATATTAACTATCATCTCAGAACTGACAATGTTATAATTATTCAAAATGTTTAATTAAATAAACAATTAGACTGCTTTCAAATTAAGTTTGCTTTTATAAAAATATTTTCTTTGTTTTATGAAATTCTTCCAATTAACTTTGAAGAGTACAAGAAAAAAACAGACTGGCTCTATAAATTTCAGATAATTAGAATCATCAAAATTCTGTGGTGTTGTTTATTGATCACAAATTATAGACTTGTAAATAAAAGATTAAGATCCTATTTTAATTTTTATTTAAATTTGGGTTTTATATCTATGGCCCCCAAACTGTTTATGATTTCTGCTTATTAAAATCAATTTTAGGACCATCTCATAGTCATGAAACTTTCACACATGAATCAGGCTTATTACATTTATTCATACCTACTCAACTAATGCTAAAAAGAGCTACAGCAATAGACTAAAATGCTACATATGCCAGAGCAGGTCAATTGTTTAGAATGTTGATCTTCTTTATATAGGAGAAAACTATATATAAAACTATATGACAAATTATAATTTGTAGACAAAAATGAGGTAAAAGAAAAAATTTATTCTCATGGAATTTAACGAGAAATCACAGCAAAAGTAGGCAACAGATCTCTGTGTAAAGTAAGCAACTTTCCAGAAATCATGAAAGACAAGAGGAAATATGGGATTAGAGGATATTGTATTGTTTCTGCTACCTGATTATGCTTACACATATAAAATTAGATCAGTGGTTTTTAGCATTTTATTATCAGAATTCCTTTCTACACTTAAAAATTTTAGAGGACAGAAAAGTTACTATTTATATGTAGTTATATTTTTAGCAGACTAGAAATTGAAGAAATACTTTTTATAAAATTAAATAAATATAACTTTTTTATATTATATGACTATATAGTAATATAAATACAAAATGAATGTAAATTAAATACAAATAAAGAATTTAGCATATTTATATATTGACTTATTTAAACATAGAAGCAATAAGTGCATTATATGCTTACATACTGTTATATTTTTATAAAAAATACATTTTCAAAACTAAAAATTAGTTTTGAAATGGAGGAGTGGTGTTTTATAGTTTTACAGATCTCTTTAGTGTCTTTATTAGTAGAAAATAGCTACATTATTTTACCTGCTTCTTCAGTTTTTCCGTGATATGGGGCATGATTTAGGCTCTAGGAAACTCTAATACTTGTCAAAAATGACAGTAAAAGAAGAAAATAAAATATCAGCATCAGAATAAAAATAGTTTTTATTTATGTACCAATGAAAGCATCTAAGGAACCCCTCAGGGTCCCTGGAACACAGTGTGAGAACTCAGATAATTGGTTTTTAACCTTGACAATTAGGAGGAAACCTTGAAAAGATATAGGTGCTCTAGACAGTTCTTCAGAATGATTGATTTAAATGGTCTGCAGAAAAATCTGGACATAAATAGTTGTTAAATCTCCAGGGTGTTTCTCATATGCAACTAGGGATAAGACCCAGTGCCTCTGATAAATTGTGTAATGACACATGTCTTTATCTTAATGTTTTTGCATCTTTATAAATTTAAATAATCATCTACTTCCTCTTTAGGATTTTATTTGGTGGTATTATAGATATTTAAAATATAAATTTTATTTAATGTAAAATTAGATAGTACTACAACCATACTGGTGAAATATTGTTCCAATGACACAATTTTTCTCAGTGAATAAGTAAGAAAAGCTGTATATTAAACTGTTTTTACAGATATAGAAATGAATGATTTGCCAGTCAAATAAAATCTAAAGTTTGTTCAGCATGGCCAGAAAAAATAATTCAGATAGAAGTATCATTCTTCCTTGTGATTTACATTATAAAGATGTTTCCATGACAGAAAAAAAAATGACAAGTAGCTGATAAAGACAATTGTGCACTAGTGTTATTACTCACAGCAGAAAGAGGGAAGGGATAATAATAAGTACACGAGTCTCTGCTGTCTATTAGAGCCCATATTTTTGTAGATATATTCCAGCATGAGATATAACAGGTCTTTTGAATGTAAGATGTAAGAGAAGTACAGTAAAGCCATGGTTTCTCTTTTTTAACATATACAATAATAAATTATTCACAAGGTTTAAAAATGTATACCTAAAAACTGAAGCATCATTATTTCTTGATTTCTGAATCCGAATTTTCTATTATTATCAAACAGCATTTCTGACATTATTTTCTATTCTTTATTCAGACCCTGCCTCTTCATAAAAGCAATTTTATTGACTCAGAACTTATTCTCAAGGGCATAAGAACCTCAGTGGATGTTAGCTAGTGGTGATTTTTTTTTCCTCTGTGGGATATTTGTTATAAACGAAGGCATTTCTTTGTGGGGTGGAAAGGGAGCTGCTAGTGCATCTAATAGGAAGAGGTCAAAGATGCTGTTAAACCTCCTGTGATGCACAGGACAGCACCTCCACTTCCAACAAATCCATTAACTGGCCCAAGATGCCATTAGTGCCAAGGCTGAGGAACTTGAATTAGATGATATTCTATACTAACAATTCTTGTCTTGTCAGAAGTTCTTTGTGGACATTTAAAACCACTAAGTTGTTGATTCAATAATATAGTTCAGTTCCATTCATTTCTAAGTGAATAAGATAATTAAAAGAGATTATTAGAAAATGCTTACAGATTGACCCAGAAGCAGTGAGTTTTGAGGAAACTGATCGATATATTAGAAGATCATTCAAAGAAACATTTTCTCATTATATTATTTTAAACTTTGAGTAATACTTAACAATCTGTTCCTCCCCTTTCTATAGTACAGTTGAATACTTTTATGTTATTAACTATTTTATAATAATATTGCAAATAGCAAATCATTCCTAATAGAGTGTGGGAGATATGTAACTCTTTATTGACTTTCAAGAGGAATTTGACTTTAGCTATCTTCAACATAAAAGAATAAACGGAACATTATATACTATAATTGGAGGAATACTGCCAGAAACATGCCTATAAGGAAACTATTATCCCTGCAGTCCTGTTCTTAAAGCTGTCATTCTATTATTTTTATCAAGTATTTAAAGGACCAGAATTCCAGAATTGCCATATAAGAGGGCAAGTACTCCAGAAAGAGAGAAAAAAAGTGCAATTCTATTGTCATTTTATGATTGCTTAGATGGTCATCTACAAAGGCTCTGGTGTAATGGGGAATTTTTTTTTCTGAATAAGCGCACAGGAATTCTAGTAAGCTGGGTTAGGAAATAGAAGAGAGACTGTTGCCTTACCTTCAGCCATCAGCTCAGTTCTCATTTCTCCTACTTAGACTTTAAGAAAATATGAGAGCCATGAGAATGGTGAAGCATAATGTCTGGATGTGTAAGGTTTGAGATGTCAGCAAGTGTCTTTCCCTCTTCAAAGGTGCAATGGAGTGGTTCAAGACATCCACATATAGACACTAGGAATGTCTATTTGAAGGAAAAACTGGCATTTAACTATCCTCTTAGAGGGCAGATTCTAAGAGGTCTGAATTTGTGCTACCCTTAAAATGAGGCTAATCCTTGTGAGAAAGTTGTTGGAGAAAATGACAAATTGTATAGGGGTTGGGAACCTAGGCATAGAGAAAGGTACCTTCTCCTTGAATCCAATCTTTGGACATGAAAAGCCTTCTGTAGCAGCTTACAGCAAAGAAAGAATAGTGTGTTGTGGAAGAAGTCTTGGCAACTCTATGCTCTAAAACCCTTAGAAAGTTCAGAAGATGACTTCATTATTTCCCTGTGATTTTATACAAAGAAATATATAAATTCACATGGCTAGCTAATAAGACAGAAGTATAAATGCCTATATAGTTTATTTTTTTTTATTTCAATAGCTTTTGGGGTACAAGTTGTTTTTGGTTACATGGATAAATTATATAGTGATGAATTCTGAGATTTTGGTGTACCCATTATAAATTGCTCCTTCCAGAAAAAGGGCTGAGGTTATGTGACATTCCTGGGATTACTGAAATACTTAATTTGACTGGCTTTTTTTTTTTTTTTTTCTGAGAATGTCCATATCAGGGGTTGGGAGTAAAAAAATAAAAGTTTTTAAAAACCTTAACACAAATATCCTAAAAAAGTGTGCCAGCCCTTTCAATGGACTAGTCAATTTGGAAAAAAAATTAGCTGCAAGCGGATCCAAGAAAAATAAAGTGAAATCAAGAATGCACACCCTTCACCACCACAGTCAGCAAGAGACTTTCAGAAGATTCCTGTCTCCTCCTCATTCCTAATTCCAGTCCCAGAAAAGCATCAAAAAGGGCTTGTCTCAGAGAAAGGCATAAGAATGTATCATCAGATATTTCACCTGGATTGTATGTGACTAGACTTTTCATAAATAAAATCAATAAAAAGTTATATGAATTGTCTAGCTTGCTTTCCAGTGATTAAAAGGGATAATTTGATAGACCACAGCTAAAAGTAATAATTGTTGGAAAACAAAATCATATTTTAATTATTTTTCCTACTGATTTGAGAGTGCTTAATAAACCAATTACTGATTCTAGAGTTAGAAGAAGGATATTTGAGTGGAAACACATTTATAAATTTTCAGTTATTAGTGAGTATTTTGGTCTTATGGTGACTTTAATTTCCCTCTGTAATATCATAACTATGAGTACTTTGTTAATAAACACTTAGCATAAACCTTCTGTATAATTTGGGTTATATATAATTTACTGTATCCACCTGGATATTTTAGGTTAGTGTGTTCATCGCTTTTCTCTTATTAAAACAAATTGGAGTTATAACTATTTACATTTTCATGAAATTATTAAAATAAAAATGTAAAGGCACAACAACTGTTAAATTTTTGATATTTTAGAGTGAGAAAATATTCTACTATCTGGGATGAGTGGCGTTATACTGATTATTTAAAATTAATAAATATGCTTCAAGCCAGGTGCGATGGTTCACCCTGTAATCCCAACACTTTGGAAGGCCAAGGAGGGTGGCTCATCTGAAGTCAGGAGTTCAAGACCAGCCAAGCCAACATAATAAAACCCTCTATTTACTAAATATACAAAAATTAACCAGGCGCAGTGATACATACCTGTAAGCCCAGCTACTCAGGAGATTGAAGCAAGAGAATCGCTTGAACCTGGGAGGTTGAAGTTGCAGTGAGCCAAGATTGTGCCAATGCACTCCAGCCTGTGTGACAGAGCAAGACTCTGCCAAAAAACAAAAATAAAGTAAAATAAAAAGTGTTTCAAAGGATAAGTCTATGGTAAGTTCCAAATATGATTGTTTATGTTCTCTAAATCATTACACGATTTAATGGAACCCAAGTTTAAAAATGTCTGAGTGGCACTTAAACCAGTGAAATTTACTGGTAATACTAAATTTTCTTTGGGATGCATCTTCCTATTGTAAGCATAAAATTGTATGCCATCGATCATCAATGATGTTTTCAAAACCTACTATGACAGGTACTATTTTAAACAATGTTAACGTTACCGCTTTCGAGAGGAAAGCCAGCCAAATAATAAATTAATAGAATATAGTTAAGTAAGTCCTACAAGAAAAGTATGCTTAGAAACATAAATGCAGAGGACACATCCCAAACTCAGCCTTGATATTTTAGGCTTTGAGGGAAAAAAAAGATGAGTTAGCTGAGTTTTTAATAAGAAGAAGAGTTTGGCAGATAATTCAAGCTGGTTAAGGATTTTCCATTAAGCATGAGCAAAGCTGAAATCAAAGATATTTGTGTGTATCCATACTACATGTGTTTGTTTGGATGCTTGTGTACATCTTTTGAGGTTTTAGATGAGAAGGGAGCCAGGTCATAACTCTTTTCCGTTATGCATAGGTAGATGATCTCTTATAGCTCTTTATAGGAACTTCTAGGAAATGTCATATATTTCTGTGAGCATAGAAGAAACCATTGTTGGCCAAAGAGGAGCCCATAGTTTCTTTAGAAGTCAGTAGAATAACTTTCAGTAAGTGGAAATATTATATGCAGGTAATCCCTAGTTCGAGCTTGCCAGGTTAGACAAAACTTTATTTGGAAGGAATACTTGTACAGACAGGTAATAATCATCATCACATTCTTTATAAAATATGCTTTATCCCTGAAATGAGTAATATTAATAACTTACTGTGAGTCAAATTAAGCATGATAAAATTATATGGAGTATAGCCTGTTCATCCAATTGTTTCATGTTGCTGTAGCAGTACAATAGAAAAGTGTTGTTATACTCTATGGTTTACACATTCAACAAAGCATCAAATATTATCATTTATCTTTAAAAATAGCAATAAGTATTGGAAACATATACCATCTTATTAAACGTGTATTTATTAATAAAACATATATTAGAACTTATAAAATACTAATTTGTTCTAGTTTGCCAAACACAAAAATAGAAAAGTAAAAAGAGGAAAGTAAAGGTTTTCTTATTTTACTCTAATATGAAATAAAATACAATTTTTTTGAAAATATAAAAATTCTCTGTCCTTCATGTTAAAGATGAGGTTCATATAGGGTTGCCAGATTTAGCAAATTAAAGTATAAGCATGGCTTATATAATATTTGGTGCATAGATACACTACAAGAAGTGATTATTGTTTATCTGAAATTCAAATTTAACAGTGTTTTATCTAACAACACTAAGTTAACTGTTTCTATCAAAAGGGTAAATAACTCAATTTTTTGTTAATCATTATAATAAATGTGCTTTGAGTGATAAACCTGCTTTTATTTTTCCTTTCATTATCTACAGTACACCTCTTAAAAAATAGCTGTTCAGAGTTCCAAATTTAACCCTAAAAGCAGCTTTTACATCAAATAGTTTACAGCTTGTGAGATATTGAAATTATTGTCATTCGTAATTTATAAATATCAATACAACATATAATCAAACTGAAACATTTTGATAAATTATGTATATATTTTTAAGTTTTCTTTTTAACTTTTAATATTTAGAAACTGCCTTTTCATTTAATTTTTGTGTGAATATGTACAATATTTATGAAGTATTGAAGTCAAACCTATTTTAAAAAGGCATATTTAGTGTAGATTACTTTCTGTCTTGATTCCTTCAGTCCGAGTTCTTTCCTTTCCCTGTAGATAACTTTATTTTAATTAATTTTTTGCTTATTTCTTTATTAAAAATAAGCATACTCACACATATACACACATATATTTATTTATATCCTTTCCTCTCTTTTAGATAGATAGTTGCAAAATTACTCATTGTTGTTGATTTTAAAGCTTTATTCAGGTATGATTGATATTCAAGAAACTGCAAATATTTAATGTCTATCTTTAATGAGTCTGAGCATATGCATAAATCCATGATGCCACTGTCACAGGATCCTTTAGGTGTTGCTTTGCCAGCCAGAAACCTCTATTCCAGTGCTGCCTCTGCTTCCACCCACTTGGCTCAGCAGGCTGTACTCAGGTCACACTACCAGCCCAAATTCCACACCCACCAAGGGTGAGCCATGTGCAGAGTGGCGAGGGGTGTGTGACTGAGCAAGCATGAGGTCCAGGCACTATGCACAATCAGGCATGCCGACTGCTGTTGCAGGGCAGACAGCCTCAGGCACAGGCACAGGTGCCAGCTCCATGCAAAGCTATGGCTATGCCAGATGTACCACAAGCAGTTTCCACTATGGGAACTAATAACTGGACAAGTAAAATGTGGTTGTGCCAGCAACTGTGGAGCCCCAAAAGGTGAGGGAGGACATTTTACAACTCTCTCATTCCCACTGCCCATAGCACAGTGAATTTGGGGGTGGGCATATTTCAGTTCATTTGTGTTACAGCTCATTCAGTCCCATCACCTCCCTCAGGCCCATGGCTCCAGAGCTAGCCCTGCCAGCTGCTGCTTCCTGTCATATGGGGTGACTGCCTAACACCAGCAGATGGCAGGAAGGCTATAGTGTTACAGCTTTGGCTTGGGGAATTCCAAGAACTGGGACCCCAGAAGAGTTGCTTCTCTTCACTCCCACAGTCTGACAAATGGGAGTGTACAACTGCCTGCAGCTCAGTAAAACAGTCAGGAATGTGTTACAGTCCTTTTTGCTCTTACTCATAGCTCAGCAAGCCAGCCAGGAAAGTGTCACACCTCTTTTTACACCCACAGGTTAGTAGGTCCCAAGTTCGTCTCATGTCTACGAAGAATAAGGTTGCATGGACAGTGCCCTTTACTGTGGAAACAGAAGAAGAAATACAATCTAAAGTCTTTCCCATTCCGAGCCTAGAGGGGGAAAAAGGGAAGGAAGTGCCTTTAAAGGTACTAAATTCCCTGATGATATGGTTTGGCTCTGGGTCTCACCCAGATCTCATCTTGAATTTTACTCCCATAGTTCCCCTATGTTGTGGGAGAGACATGGTGAGAGGTAATTTGCATAATGGGGGTGGTTTCCCCCATACTGTTTTCATGATGGTGAATAAGTCTCTTGAGGTCTGATGGTTTTATCAGGGGTTTCTGCTTTTGCAGAAACCTCATTTTCTCCTGCTGCCACCAGGTAAGAAGTGCATTTTATTCCAGCCATGATTCTGAGGCCTCTCCAGCCATGTGGAACTTTAAAGACAATTTAACCTCTTTTTCTTCCCAGGCTCAGATATGTCTTTATCAGTAGCATGAAAACTGACTAATATTGTAAATTGGTAAAAGCAGAGTGGGGCATTGCTGAAAAGACACCCCAAAAATGTGGAAGTGACTTTGGAACTGGGTAACTGGCAGAAGTTGGAACAGTTTAGAGGGCTCAGAAAAAGACTGGGAAATGTGGGAAAGTATGGAACTCCCTAGAAACTTGTTGAATGGCTTTGTAGAAAATACTGATGATGATATGGACAATGAAATCCAGGCTGTGGTGGTCTCAGATGGAGATGAGGAATGTTTCTGGGAACTGGAGCAAAGGTGACTCTTTTTATGTTTTAGCAAAGAAACTGGTGACATTTTGCCCCTGCCATTGAGATTTGTGGAACTTTGAACTTGAGAGAGATGATTTAGGGTATCTGGTGGAATAAATTTCTAAGCAATACAAAGCATTCAAGATGTGACTGGTGCTGTTAAACATATTCCATTTTAAAAGGGAAGCAGAGCATAAAAGTTTACAAAAAATTGTATCCTGACAGTGTGATAGAAAAGAAAATCCCATTTTCTGATAAGAAATTCAAGCTTCCTGAAAATATTTTTGTAAGTAACAAGGAGTCAAATGTTAATCACCAGGACAATGGATAAAATGTCTCCAGGGCATGTCAGAAACTTTTGCAGCAGCCTCTTCCATCACATACCTAAAGATCTAGGAGGAAAAAATGGTTTTGTGGACAGAACCCACAGTCCTTATGCTGTGTATAGTCTAGGGACTTGGTGCACTGTATCACAGCTGCTCCAGCTGTGGCTGAAAGAGGCCAATGTAGAGCTCAGGCTGTGGTTTCAGAAGGTGCTAGCCCAATGCCTTGAAAGCTTCCACATTGTGTTGAGCCTGCAGGTGCACAGATGTCAAGAATTGGGGTTATGGAACCTCCACGTAGACTTCAGATGTATAGAAACACCTGAATGCCCAGACAGACATTTGGCAGTGTTGAAGGGAAATACTGGGTCCTTACTGGGGCACCACCTAGTGGAGCTGTGAGAAAAGGACCACCATCTTCCACGCCCCAGAATGGTAGATCCACCTATAGCTTGCATCGTGTGGAAGCAGAAGCCACAGATACTCAATGCCAGTCTGTGAAAGCAGCAGGGAAGAAGGCTATACCCAGCAAAACCACAGGGGCAGAGCTGCCCAAGACAATGCAAACTTACCTTTTGCATCAGCATGACCTGAATGTAAGACCTGGAGTCAAAGGAGATCATTTTAGAGTTTTAAGGTTTGACTGCCCCACTGGATTTCAGGCTTGCACAAGCCCCTTTGTTTTAGCCATTTCTCGCTTTTGAAAAGGCTGTGTTTCCACAATACCTGTATCTCCGTTGTATCTAGGAAATAACTAGCTTGTTTTTGATTTTACAGGCTCATTTGTGGAAGGGACTTGCCTTGTCTCAGATGAGACTTTGGACTTTGGTCTTTTGGGTTAATGCTGAAGTGAGTTAAGTCTTTGGAGGACTGTTGGGAAGGCATGATTGGTTTTGAAATGTGATAACATAAAATTTGGAGGGGCCAAAGTAGAATAATATGGTTTGACTCTGTGTCTATACCCACATCTCATCTTGAATTGTACTCCCATAATTTCCACACAGTGGGAGATAATTGAATCATGGGGGCGGCTTTTCCCCATACTGTTCTCATGAAAGTGAATAAGCCTCATGAGATCTGATAGCTTTATCAGGGGTTTCTGCTTTCGCATCTTCCACATTTTCTCTTGCCGCAGCCATGTGAGAATTGCCTTTTGCTTCCCACCATGATTCCGAGGCCTCCTCAGCCATGTGAAACTGTAAGTCAAATTAAGCCTCTTTTTCTTCCCAATCTTGGATACGCCTTTTTAAGCAGGATGAAAATGGACTAATACATCTGGGTCGAATAGAGGTGACCCTAGTTCACAGAACCTGGCTTCCAACAGTTGTTTTAGTTCCTGTTGAAAATGAGCCACAGAAGTTAAATGTTTAATCAAATAAGAGGTTTCATGGTCTAGGAAGAAATCATTGGTAGTGAAGGCCATCCATACATTATTTTGAAGGGACTTAAACTCAGCTTCAAAGGGGTGTTTCTAACACATAATAGGCCTGTGGGAAGAAAAGTAATCCATGGGAGATGAGTTCACACAGGTTTCATAGGTGTATTTTGATAATACCATTTGTCTTTTCTACCTTTTCTGAAGATTTAGGTCATCAAGCACAATGAAGATGGTATGGTATGCCTAGTGCCTTTAGGACCCCTTGGGTGACAGGCTCTGAATGAGTGGCCATTATTGCTCTGAAGGTACTTAGGAAGTCCAGAGTGAGGAATTATCTCATTAATTAGTACTTTTATCACCTCAGATGCTTTCTCTGTCCAACATGGAAATGCTTGTATCCTGTTAGTGAAGGTATCTACACATACCAGGAGGTACATGATGCCCCTTATCTTTGACATGTAGATGAAATCCATCTGTAAGTCTTCCCCTGGGTATCTTCCTGTTCTTTTGGTTCCAGAAAGAAGGAGTCATCAATTGAGACAATTATTTTTAAGGCAAGACTCGCAGGCATTAACAATCTGTTTGACTGTTTTTAGCAGATTTTCACCTGAGAAAAATCTTTGGGCCAATTCATGGCTTTTATCCTTACCTAGATGAAAGGTTTTGTGAATTTTAAGAATTCTTCATTGACTGGAAGCTGGTAGATAAAGTTTGCCATCCTCCAGTTGCTGCCAACCTGAGGACTGAGAGGTGGCCCATTCTATTTCTGCAGAATACTGAGATTATATTTCCTTTATAGAACCTTCTCAGATCAGAGGGCCCTCAAGTCAATTAGAAATCTGGGGCCCTCTCACAGCCAATTTAGCTTCTTGACGTGTGAATTTATTTCCCTTTGTTATTTTATCCATCCCCTTTTGGTGGCCTTTATAATGTATTACTGCCACTTACCATGGAAGAAAAACTGAGGGTTATAGTTTGTTAATTTTCTGATAGTATTTAATGGGACACCCATTAGCTATAAGGAAGTTCATCTCTTTCCAGATAGTGGCATGGGCATGGAGGACTAGGAAATCATACTTAGAATTGGTATAAATGTTAATTACTTTTCACTTGCTTAATTCAGGCACCATCATGAGGGCAATTAGCTCAGTTAGTTGAACACTTGTATCTGAGGAGAGATGTCCATTCTCAAAAATGTCATTAAGGGTGGCTACTGCATGCCCTACCTTATGGATCACTTCCTCTGCAAAGGAACTTCCATCCATAAAAATAGTTATGTCTGGTTCTCTAAGGGAGTTTCTTTGACATTCTCTTTGGTGGCATAGGTTTGCATTATTATCTTCCATCATGTTCAAGTTCCCCAGATTCCTCTGAGAGGAAGGTGGCTGAGTTTTGTGAGGGACAGGTTCTTAACAGTCCTGCAAATCCCTCAAATAGCAGACCTTGATATTTGAGAAGGTTGCTGTCCATTAGCCAGAGACCCCTTAGAAAACAGCAGTCCTTCCACATTATGTGGAGTATGAACAATTAAGTTATTCCCTGTGGTTAACTTAGTAGCCTCTGGTTCCAGCAAGGCTACCATTGCAACTGCCCAGAGGCATGCTGGCCATCCTCTCAGCACCAAGTCAAGCTTCTTGCTTAGCTAGCCTACAAGGCTACTGGCCAGTATCCTGTGATGGGATTAGAACTCCCAGGGTCATTCCCTTCCTTTCTGATACATAAAGATTGACTCTTCTCCCTTTTGGAAGATTAAAAACTGGTGCCTCAGTCAAGGCTTGTTTTAATTGGTCAAAGGCCTTTTTAGCCTCTGGCTTCCAAATTAGAGAGTTAGTCTTAGCTGCCTGAGACTCCTTTATTAGGTGACATAAAGTACACACTATTTCACTGTACCTAGGGATCCATAGTATGCAGAATTCTGTAAAGCCAAAGAATTATCTCAGCTACTTGAGAACTTGGGGGAAGGAAAAGGAGGAGACGAGCTTGATTCCTTCTTCACCTAGTGCCCTGGTCCCCTCTGACAAGACTAGGCCTAGGTACTTCACTGAAGTCTGACAGAGCTGAGCCTTAAATTTTGAGACTTTATATCCTCTCTTAGCCAGAAAATTAAGAAGAGTCTTATTGCCCTCCTGAGAGATTTCCTCAGTTGGGGCACACAGGAGAATATCATCTACATATTGTAAAACTTTAATCTGAGGATAAAGGAACTCAGAGAGATACTTTGATGCCTGCCTAAACAAGTGGGGCCTGTTTCAGAATCCCTGAGGTAACACCATTCAGGTTAGCTGAGTGGTCTGCTTGTAGGGATCCTCAAATGCAAACAAATACAGGAAGTCAGGGTGTAATGCTATACAGAAAAGGCATCCTTTAGGTCCAGGACTGTAAACCATTTAGTTCTCATAGGTATTTAAGTTAGAAGAATATACGGATTGGGAATCACTAGATGAATTGGAACCACAGACTTTATTAATGAGGAAGAGGTTCTGAACCAGTCTTCATTTCCCATTGGGCTTTTGTATCCCCAATATTGGGTTATTAAATGGCTGTTGCAGGGTTTGAGGAGGCCCTGCATTCTTAATACTGATGGTGGCTTCTAGCCCCTTTGTAACTTTTGGTTTTAGGGGATATTTTCTTTGCTTAGAGAAGGGTATAGGACTCTTAAGGTGGATCTGGACCAGTGTGGTGGTTGTGGCTTGGCCAATTTTCCCTTGATTTACCCAAACTTCTGGGTTAATATCAGTCTCCATGAGGGGGACTCAAAGAGTCTATCCTGGAGCCATCAGGATGGTTGTTTTCATATGAGTCAAAATATTCCTGTCTAGCAAAGAGTTGGGATTTCAGGCATAATTACCAAGGCATAAGTAAATAGGAAGTCTTCCCAACGACAACTAAGAATTTGGGAAAAATAGTGGGTTAAAGACTTTCCAGAGTTGTCTCTCATGGTTGTGCTAAGAGAACAGGGGACACCCAGGTTAAAAAGGAGAACAGGAAAACTAAAAGACCCACTCCAGTGTCTAGGAAGAGGTTCAACTTCCTCCCTTTAACTTTCAGAATTAAGCAGGACTCCTGGATAGTAATGGTGGTCTGAACCAGTGGAATCAGGTAGAGGAGCCCCATGACCGCTCAATCCTGTTAGAGGATTTGGGAGACTGATTCTGGACCTGGTGACATACATCTCTGGGGACAATCTGCCTTCCAGTGTACCCCATCACAAATTAGACAGGATCTAGGTGATTCCTTATGTTGCCTGTGTAGTCCTTTCTAATGTGCCATAGCTTGCCACATATGTAGCAGTTAACAGGTGCATCTCAGAGACTGGGGGTTTGTAAGCCTGCAAGGCAGCGATTAGAGCTTCTGCCTTTTTCTTATGTCTTCTCTCTCTCTCTCTTTCTTTCTCTCTCTCTCAGGCTTCCTCCGATCTCTTTGTAAAAGACAGAGGTGGCCACTTTTATCCTTTAAGACTAGTTATCCTTGACTGAATCAGGAGATAGAGAGGTGTGCTTTACCAAGGCTCCTTTTAGCCCTTACAGAAAGTCATTGAGATTATCATCTAACCCCTGGTCTATCACAAATAGTTTGAAGTAATTGAGAGGCTTAGTTCTAATCCTTCATAAGCCCTCCAACACGCATACCTTAAAGTGTTTCCTATTCCATTCTCCCATTTCCTCATTAGGTTCCCATTTAGGGTCCTCCAATGGTACTGCTATTCTGCCAGTTGGATAAAGCTTATCCCCTTCCCTGGCATTATATGAGATACAAAGCTTATCGCCAAAATTATCTGCCACTTGCTGGGTGGCCTGCTTTCCAGTGGTAGTGTTTGATTTAAAAGTAACATAACGTCCTTCCAGGAGGGTTCAAATACTTGGGTTAAATTCTGGAAAGCCTCTATATAACTATTAGAGTAGTCTGGAACTTGCCAAGATCCCCCTTTATTTGCTTTAAATCCTATAGAGAAAAGGGGATCTGTACCTCACTGGAGCTATATTCAGCAGGAATCTGTTGTAGGAGCTGGAATGAGACGGGGGCCTGCCTAAAGTAAGGATTTTTAGGATAGAACAACCTTGAGAGAGAAACTGTATAGGAAGGACAGGGTGGAGCAGGAGGAGCAGCACAAAAGGGAGTTTGCTCCCCTGCTGGAGATGCCTATGAGGTTTCCTTCCTTATATCCTTGAAATTCTTCATCATTGGGTTCCCATTTGGGGTCCTCCAATGGTACTGCTGTTCTTCCTATTGAATAAGGCTTATCCACTTCCCTGGCATTATGTGAGATACAAAGCTCATCCCCACTGCAGCCTCTCCTCAGTAGTAGCTAGGAGGGCTGAATCAATTTTACAATGTTGGCAAAGTCTGGATTACCATACAAGGCAAAAATTTCCATGGGATTTTGGGACATTTGCCCTCGCATTTATGGAAAAGGTCCAGCTGCAGGATGGTATTAAAATTAATACTTCCTTTCTGAGGCCAAGCTTCTCCTTCCTGCAGAAAGTAATCCAGCCATACCTTTGTGCAAAGGAATATTAGGTACTCCTCCAGAGACTGAGTCGAAGGAGTTCCAGTGATTCAGAATACAAACAAGAGGAGTGCAGGCTGAAGATAATTGTTTACCCATATGGAAGAGAAGCGTTCCTCTTAGGTCCTTTCTCTTTCCAGCAAAAACCTGGGTTGTATGAGAAAGAGAAAAAGAGTCTTCTGCTTTTTTCCTGTGTCATTATATCCCTGAGTCCAGGTGACCTTTGTGGTTGCTGCCTGTGGATGTATGACCTCCACCCATGTTATGGGAGGCCTATTTGGTAGGAATACTCTCACTCACCTCACACAGTCCTATTTGCCCACTGTGTGTTACCTTTGGGTCCCCTAGACGTTGTTTATGTCATGGATGCAAGCATAACCTCCATCCATGAAGTGAAAGGCCTGTAGAGTAAAAGGCCTTAATGTTATTTAACAGGGATGGGCATGCTTACCTGAAAAGTGTCCAGGCCTTTGGCTGTGACTGCCTTTGGGTCCCTAAGATCGAGTTTTCCTTTTTAGGGCTTCAAACCAAAGCTTAGAATGAATTTTGGGACAAAAAAGTGCCTCAGGAAAGTGCACAGAGCATTTAATTAGTCTCAGGTGACTCTCAACAAAATGTAGCCAGCAACTGATAGCACAGCTTGTCCATTGCTTCCCTATCTTAATCAGAATGCTAAGATGAAGCTGTGAAACCAGTCTCAGGAACTGTGGACCTGGCCTAATAAGGTGGCTCCCAAAAGGAAAAAATTCATTCCTTGAATAGAAAAGCTACCTGTATTTGCAGGACTATGTTGACTCATGACATGGTGGAAAAACAACTTAAATGTGGGGTAGGGGAGGGTGACTGGGGGAATTAGCCTCTCACCCTATGCTGATGGTTCCTTCAGCAAGGGAAAGAAAACATAGTTGTTATACCCTTCTCACTTTTAAGAATAGAGAGATGGAATACTGCGCAGCCATAAAAAATGATGAGTTTGTGTCCTTCATAGGGACATGGATGAATCTGTAAACCATCATTCTCATCAGACTGACACAAGAACAGAAAATCAAACAACGAATGGTGTCACTCATAGGCAGGTGTTGAACAATTAGAACATGTGGACACAGGGAGGGGAGCATCACACACTGCAGTCAGGGGAGGGATGGGGATGTTGGGAGGGTGAGGAGGGATAACGTGGGGAGAAATACCAGATATAGGTGATGTGGGGATACAGGCAGCAAACCACCTTGTCATGTATGTACCTATGCAACAACCCTGCATGATCTGCACATGTACCCCAGAACCTACAGTACAATTTAAAAAAATAAAAAATAAAATAAAATGAAAAAAATAAATCATTTATCAGATGCATTTCTGCAGGGCAGGGCTGCAGCTCCATTGCAATGTGATTTTGATAGGTCTATAAATAATAGTGCATGCTTCAGCAGCCCGAGTTTCCACGGCCCTTCCTCAGACACCCACACACGTTGATTCAGACTTTTAGAGCTTAAAGAAGCCTTAAAGATCATTATCTTTAACCAGCCCATTTTACAGAGGAGGAAACTGAGGCCCACAGAGGCAATGAGACATGCTTAACTTCACATTCAGCATTTACAAGGCCTGAACTGTAGCCCACAGGCTGAGGTCCTTCTGCTTCACTTCTGCTTCATCTTGACTATCCTCGGCTTGCCCCAGCACAAATTTTTTTTTTTTCATATAAGCATTTTTGTTATTTGGATTCAGGTTTATCATCACTATATTAAAATCTGCTTAATTCTTTAAAAAGAAAACAAAAAACAGAAATCAGATTTTTCTGAATTGCACTGCTCATGACTATATTACCCCTGTGGTTTGCAACAACACGTTTAACATTGTATATAAAGAAGAGATAGAAACTATAATAGCCAGGAAAGAAGAAGGAAAATCCCATAAAACTAGTGGTCTTTGATGACACCCTAACTGACTGGTCTAGGGGCCTGCAGGCATCATCGAGGCCTCAGCCACATGCATTCAGTTGCCCCAGGATCTTATTCCAATTTCTTGTGATGGCTAGGCCTCCATGAAGGGAAACCTGATTGGAACTAAGCCAAGGGTGATGGGTATTGACAGTGTTCTCCCCAGCAAGTGTGTCCTCCATGTCTTTAGTCTGGCAGCCATCTTAGTGGCTTTTACCTGTCCAGCAGAGGCCTGGTGTTTTTCTTGCATTCTGGCTATTGTGGAGTTTATGGGCTATGTAAAACAAACAAACAGTGACAGAAACCAGGAAGTCAGCAATTACTCAAAACCTCCTGCAGATCCTGGACAAGCCCCCAGAAATGTCACAGAATCCTTTGGGTGTCACTCAGCCATCTGGAAACCTCTGTGGCCTGGGATGCCTCTGCTTGAGTTTTACTCATGCTCACTGGGCTTGTTCCACTCAGCCCAGCAGGCGGCACTCAGCTCACACTAGCAGCCCAGATCCCATACCTGCCAAGGGCAAGCCAGGAGCAGAGAGGCAAGGGTTGCAAGAGTGAGCAAGCACAGGGTCTGGCTACTGTGCACAGTCAAGCATGCTGGCTGCTGGGGCAGGGTGGGCAGCTCCAAGAGCAGACATAAGTATGGCTCTGTGCAAGGCTGCCACTGGATATCAAGGAAGTTTCCACTCTGGGTTGTGAACTTTACCTGGAACCTGTAGCCTGGCCCCTAGGCTTCAGGCCATCACTGGCTTGAAGTTTGGGTCTCAGTGGAGACTCACCCCTTTCTGCCTAAGAACTCTAGGAAATTGTTTGCTTCCCGCTGCAGTCACCATCACTACCACCAAGTTACTAAACATATTGGATCATCTCAAAAAATTTCACTGTGTGTTTGTGTTGCTGTTGTTCTTTTGGTTTATATTGTTTTAGTGGTAAGAACACATCATAAGGTCTATCCTTTTACACGTTTCTCATATTTTTTATACTTAGGGATCCTTATAAGTTTACAAGGCAAATAGTTTGAAATAACATACTATAAAAATAACTATTGATATTTTAAATATTTTTGCTTCTTAGAGACACTTCCTTTTGAAAATAGAAATGCTGGATCTCAGCAATATCCTTTGTGCTTTCCAAACCATTAAAATATTATATCTAATGTTTCTAAGAATAAAGAACTATCTATTATCACTGCTGATGATGAAAGAAGAAAAAAGAAAACTCCACTGTAATGCTATTTCTACTATTATTCTTAAAATAATCTATTTTAATATGTTCTAAAGTTCTATTCATGTCTAAATTTATAACATGTTCTTAGCTAGAAAAAAAAATCATTCACAACTCATCCTCACAGAGAATACTTTTAATACTAAAGTAGATTTCAGTAGGTCAAACATTAATGTTAATGTGATACCCCATAAAAGAAAATAGAATCCACTTCCCCATTTTATATTATTTCTTAATTTTATGTGTTTTTTGTAAAGTCTATTACATTTGTGGTTTACGAAATATCACAATTCCCCTGCTTGAAGGTGATATTAGGTATTTAAAGAAATAGGGTTTCCAATATATATAAATTGTAAAAGTTGCATTTATTTTATCAGTATAACATATATACTGCTTTATATGCCAAAAGAAGCAAACAAAAGTGAAGACAAAGATATCCTTTCATTTAGAAATCTCAAATCAAAAAGAAAAATGTAATAATAACAAAAGTAAGAAAATGTCAATCTTATTAGTAATTGTGACTTAGTACATTAAGTTCAGTAACTTACCAAAGTATTTGC
>NW_016107845.1:1163378-1165271 GCF_001604975.1 Cebus imitator | reverse complement strand
TATTAGAGACGGGGTTTCACCTTGTTGACCAGGATGGTCTCGATCTCTTGACCTCGTGATCCACCCGCCTCGGCCTCCCAAAGTGCTGGGATTACAGGTGTGAGCCACCGCGCCCGGCCCCCCATCAAGTGTTTCTTACACTAATTAAAGTTTATCTCTTTCAATAAGCCATAATTGCTTTTTATAAATGCCTTTCCTTTCTCCAAAATGTATTAGAACTGTGTCTCTAAGTCTCCAGTGCAGTGGCAGATCTCTTAAATTAGATTTTTCTTGTTATTCTTTGTTTTAAACTAAAAGATCAACAGTCATAGTTGTCAAGAGTAATTAATAGATGCGTTTGAAACCTTATAATTTCCCTTTTAAAGTCCAAAAACTGAAATAGTATTGAAGCCATGGAGGCTGTCTATCATTTTAGGCTTGATCAATATCTGTAGAAAGTTGACTGTCTGAAGTACATACTTTAACTCAGCTTAGAGCTTAAAGAGTAAAGGAGCTATTTTTACTTTTGTACTACATGAAAATTAAATATAAGTTAACTTTTAGAACATAAAGTATTGCAGAATAAGGAAAATCATTAACCCTGAAGATGAAATAAACTAAATTTCTATAATATACGATATAGAAAGACAAGAATGAAACATCACCTGTGACACCTAGACGAACCAGAAACAGTTATCAAAAGCAAATCTATGTCTTAATTATTAAACAAGATATTATTGATTTAAATTGCACCAAATGTTACAAAAAGTAACTAAAACCTGTGAAAATTAGAATGTGGGAATTAATTAAGCTACGAGAAGGAATTAATGAGTTATAAACAGAAATAAGGTCTAGATTAAAACTGTATTGAAGAGGTTTATAAAAATCAACAGTAAAAGAGTCAACTTCAGATGCTGATAAAATGGAAATTTAATTTGAAAAACAGAGAGATAAAAATAACATTATATTATAGAAATATATTCTAATACATTTTAGTGAAGTAGGTATTTTCTTCAAACTTTTGACATAAGAAGTAAGAAACCTAAACAGAAATATAGCCACAAAAAGATGTGCTTTAAAAGAAACTTTAAAAAGAACGTCCAGTGCAACTGAAGCAATTACCAGGTGTCGTAGTCAGTTTGAGCCTCTGTAACAAAAATTTCATGGACTGATTTACTAAAAAGACGCTTATTTCTCATGTTTTTGAAGGTTGGGAAGTTCTACATCAATTCACCAGCCTATTTAATTCAAAGAGGGCTCTTTTTCTGCTTTGCAGAAGGAAGCCTGCTTGTCATAGATAGAGCACTAGTCTCTTTTTCTTTTTACAAGGACAATCATCATGGAATCTCCAGCCTCAAGACTTCATCTAAACCTAATTACCTTCCACAGACCCACTTTCTAATACACTTCCCCCACACCTTAGGGGTTAGGCTTTTGACATGAGAATTTGGGGGAAATAAAAACATTCAGTCCACACCACAAAGTCAATTATTTATCACAAAAAGTCCTTTTCTTAAGAACAGTTTAGTCTGTTATAAAATAGATTTTGAGCTAAGAAAATTATAGATTATGAATTAATTTTATGACACCAGTGTAACAGTAATGCCAGCAAACCCATATATAAATTAGACAAGCATAAAATAAATATTTTCATTTATTAATCATTAGAAACAGATTCATGGTAATCTTCTAGCATATTTAATATGCAGTATTTTTTTTGTAATTTTTTTTTGTATTTTTTTTTCCGCCATTTATTTATTTTATTGCATTTTAGGTTTGGGGGTACATGTGAAGAACATGCAAAATTGTTGCATAGGTACACACATGGCAGTGTGATTTGCTGCCTTCCTCCCCATCACCTACATCTGGCATCTCTCCCCTTGCTATCTCTTCCGAGCTACCCACCCCCGACCG
>NW_016107845.1:1146240-1157528 GCF_001604975.1 Cebus imitator | reverse complement strand
TTTTTTGCCCTGGAATCTACTGTCCTGGTTCCCTGCTCAGTCCCCTTTTTAAACAGACGAATGGGTGACTTCCTGTGGCTCCAATCGCCAGCCAAAAGGGCACCCAGACCGGTGTATTTTGCACGGAGAACCGCTGCTCTGGGTCTCCAGCAAAGCTGCAGCGCAGGGCAAAGCAGCTGCGCTGTCAGGCACAGCCGCGCTGGCCGAAACAGCCGCGCTGGTGACCTGTGGAGCTCCTCCGCCTGGGAATTTCCTAGTCTGTGGGCAATAAAAATGCGGCGTCCACTCACCATCTGCGCTTTCACTGGGAGCTGCAATCCTCAGCTGTTCCTAAATGGCCATCTTGCATCCTCCCCCCCAGTTCAATATGCAGTATTTTTAAATTAATATATACTAAGATTAAGTATTGTTTATTCCACAAAGGTAAACCTTATTAGGTATTGTGAAATCAGTTAATTTATTTCAGCATAGCAATGGGCCATATAATTTTGTTCTTCAGACATGAGAAAAGCTTGTGGAATGCATTTGTACTTATCTAACATAATAAATAAAATATCCCTCAATGTAATAGACTATGCTATATCTACACGTAATTTCCCAGCATGACTGACACTATAATACTAAAAATTAAGAATGTCTTTATTCACATTATTCAACAGTTTTATGAAATACTAGAATGTGATATATAAGAAGCTTCTATATCTATTTAGAATGTATTATGTATATACTGAATATGTATTATTATATTGAATATATAATATTGAATTTATAATTGCCTTTATAAATATAATATTGAATTTTAAATATATAATATATATTATTGAATATATTACATAATATATATTATATTATTGATTATATATTATATATATTTACTATGAATTGTATATATTTACATATATTTAATATATAGTATTGAATATATATTATTTGATATACTTATTTAATATATATTCAATATACATAGTCAACATATATTTTAAGACAATTCAATAGGGTCTAGATTAAAACTGTAGTGAAGATGTTTACAGAAATCAACAATATAAGAGTCCAATTTAGTTGCTAATAAAATTGAAATTTAATTTTATAAATAAAGACATAAAAATAACATATTATAGAAATGTATCCTAATACATTTTAGTGAATTAGGTAGTTTCTTAAAACTTGAAAAACTTAAAACTTTAAATATACCAAGATTAAATATTATTTATTCTATAAATAATTGTATTCAAAATATATGTTGAATATATATATATAGAATATATATTATATTTAGAATATATATTTTTGTGAATATATATATATATATATATATGTATGGCAAACAAGCTCACCTTATTGAAACGTGGAAAAAATATTCATGAGAATTTTTTGAAATTGGCCACTTAGAAAGCAGCTCAACACCATTAGTAATGGTGAAGTACAAATAACATTAGAAAAGAATAGCATTTTACACTGATTATTTTAACAAAATTTCAAATCTGAAAATAAAATTGAAATCTGGGGAGAGGTGCAATGGTAAGAATCTTATAACTTCTTATGCAAATGTAGTTTACACAACCATTTTGGAAAACTGAAATGCAATATCTAATAAAGTTGAAATATATTGCATTGATGAACATGTAGATCCTACTGCTCACCAGACAAAAAATACTATTGGCTTAAGTAAGAGTGCTTATTTTTTTCACATAACTATCCAGGAATAAGCAGCCTAGAGTCTGGATGGCAAACCCCCTTAGTACTCTACTACTCCTCAGTAGAGGCCCACACCCTCATGTTCCAAGAGGTACAAGATATATAAACAACACATTGAAAACATTGGAGAACAGCCAATTTATCATGGCATTTTAAAAGGCAGAATAATATTTAACAAAATTTAACATTATTATCTTAGTGTTAACTCTGGCCCACATTCTAGAACTTAACATCATGTCAAGAAAATAATCCCCCTTTTAATGTAAAATAAGAAAATAGTACAATATGATATCCTATGTAAAATAATAAGAAAATAATACAATATGATATCCTATGAAAACTTATGAACTAAAATTATTTAGATTCAGTTTCCCTTTTGATATCATATGCACATATTCTTAATCACAAATATTATTAATTTGTTCTCTACCTCTCCATTTACATTTTGCTTTAATATCTAGCAGTTTAGTGCTTTCCATTTAAATATCTCTTAAGTAATGTAATAATGGCAATATGAAAAATGCTGAGTCATGAACTTGGTTATATTAAATGTTCATTATATTAAAGAAATCAATTTCACATTTTTAATATAATCACAATATTAATTTTCCTGACTTATTTTGCTATAAAATTATAGGCCTTCTGGTTCAGATGTTATTGCAGTTTGAATATTGTTATGTCCTATATAATTAGTTATGTCACAGAGTAGGAACCATTGACTGTATTCTTAATATCTAATTAACCATTTCTATTTGAACTATATTAGTATATATTCAAAATACATAGTTTATATTTTTAGATCAAGAAGTTATTTGAAAATGTACAATTCACACCCTGTATATCTCCAGTTAGATCTTGATATTTTTGCATTAAATTCATTTATGTCTTTTTTAATACTATCTAAACAGTGTGAAATATGCATTAACATTAGCATCATAATACTATTTTTTATAAATAGCTTTTTAAAAAGTTAAAGGAATTTAGCAGTTGATTAAATATTATGTAAGATTAAATTGAGTGTATTCTATAAGATTTTTTATCTCATTCATTAAATTAATGTCAAAAGAACTTATAATTAATATATAATTTAACGGTATGTCACTTTTTTTTTAAAAGAGAAATATCAATAGAAAAACAAAGATTCTTCCTACACAGTCAGAATTGTTTTTTGAAATCAGGTTTTTGAAAATATTTATTTTTCTTCTACTAAGTGACTTTGTTCTAAAAAATGTTCTAGCATGACCAGGTTGAAAAAAAAAAACTTTTAAATGTCAAATATATTAATAATATATAAATAATTTAAATATTTTGATGCAGAACTTTCTAAATCCCAAGACTATCTTAAAATATGCTAAATATTGAGACCCTGGTGTATTTGACTTTTTCTGGTGGACTGCTGGGGCAAAGTATTGCTGAAAATTTAGGTACATTTCCTATTGTATAGAAAATACCAAGCTCAGTATTAAAATATCTGAGTTGTGATAAGGGTGAGAGTAACCTCAATATGCCTGGCAGAGTGGCTCATGCCAGTAATTCCAGATCTTTGAGAGGCTTAGGTCCAAGGATCCCTTGAGACTGGGAGTTTGAGAACAGCCTGGGCGGCATAGACCTGGTCCCTAAAAACAAGAAAGCAAACAAATACGGGAATAGCCTCAGTACAGCTAGTGCTCGACTTATGACCACGATTGGTTCTGACAGACCAGTCGTAACATGATTTGGTCGTAAGTTGAGTAGGCTATATGCACGTGGAGATGGTAGTGCTGCCTGAAGCTGGTCCGCACTGTCGTACGCCCAGCTGGGCAACATTTGCGCTGCCAGACATGGAGCAGTCGTGACTAGCGATTGTGGTCGTAAAGTCGAATGGTCGTAAGTTGCATAGGTCGTAAGTCGATCAATATCTGTAAAGCCTAGCAATTGAAGCAAGCAAAGGTTCTTTATGGACTTAGAATTCATGTTTAAGGGCAGTAGTGGAGCTAGAAATATAATACTAAGCATGTCCATGTGACTATAATAATTGCAAAGTTGTTTAACACAAGAAAATTAGCATTGAGTACTTGTAAAGTGAAATTTAGACAGGAATAAACAATTGGCATTTTTTCACAAATGAAATCCATACACATGCAAATGTATGTGTCTGTATATATGTGTGCATGTATGGAAATATGTATATATGTATGCATATATGTGTGTGCAGGTATATACACATATGTATAGATATATATGTTCATATATACATATATATGTGTGTATATACACACACATGTGATATCATTAAATTTTGGCTTAAATAATTCAAAGCCAGTTGGCTTGCAACATAAGTGATGATTCCACTCTTTCATTGGTAGAGAGAAGTCAGGCCTATATATGACTACTGTGACTGCAGATATCAGCTTGTGGTGGCAAGTGACTCTTGGCCTTCATAGATCAAAAAATACCCAAAAAGAACATATTAATTAAAATAATCAAAGACAAATAGAAGGGAAACAAACCATAAGATACAGTAGCTATGAATACTTATTTATAAAAAAGTTCTATGGAATCTCAAAAATAATTCTAAAGTGTTGATGTTCTTGCAATAGACAATGGGTTGGCAAGTTAAAGGACTTATTTTTTCTTGCTATGCCCTCCCTCCACCAATTCCATTACCCTAGTTATGACCCCATTTTGCTTCAATGGAAATAAAGAAAAAACTGTAAAAATCATAGCTTTAACTCTAAGTATATGAGCTAATGAAGTGTCTTCTGTGTGTACTGGGGGTAGCATATCAATATTAACCGCTTCTGATATGCTTACCTTTTGTTAATTACTTCATTTGTCATATATCTTTTGTTTTAACATACAAACAGGGATGGGAAATAATGTAATAGTTTGAAAGTTGGAAATAAGACTTTTGTAATTGCTAAATGTCTTGAGATACTGTCTCATTAGTTAAGATCTGGAGAAACTATTCTGCTTAATTATACAAGTAGAACAAGAGGAACATTTTATATCTGTGTCTGAGATTTGGATGGCAAAAGAAATACTCTGACAATGTGTAATGTTTCTAATATAGGTTTGGTGTTTAAATTTATAGGAACTGTGAAAAAAATAAAATAAAATAATTACAAAGAAAACCACACTTAAACCAAGCTACAGAGAATTCCCAATGAAAACACTGTTGTGAGTTAGATCACAAATAAATATAAAAATACACTAGGAAAATATTTACTTTTGAGTGAGATTTGCAGGTTATAGAGTTTTAAGTGATAAAGCAGACTGATTGAATTTATGAAATAAGTAGATGTAAATAAGCTAAATAAGCAAAGATATTTAAAATGTGAAGTCCACAATAAAGACAAAATATTATAAAAATTAAATAGAAAAAAATGGAAAAGTTACTAATAAACACCAACTAAATATCTTCCTCAAGTGGGCGTGTGTGTGTGTGTGTGTGTGTGTGTGTGTGTGTGTAAAGCTATACAAAAATAAGCACTAATGCATTGAGAGACATTATCTCCAGATAGTGGACTGTATAATTTTATAGATGTATTTCTTTATATATTTTTGTACGTTCTAATTTTATTCAATCCAATGCTTCTGTAATTGTAAAATCATATTAAAATATACATTAAAGAGAATTTAACTTCCATTTGTTAGAAGTACAAAAAATGTACCTTTAGAAAAAAATTAAATGAAACTAAACTATCAGAAGAAAAATAACATATGAGAACAAAGAGAATGTAATCATTTCTAAGTAGTGACAGACAGGAGCTAGAACATAACTGCTCATGAGAGCCAATTTTTCATATCTCTACTCAGCATTCAGAGAAGTAACATTGGTGGCTTAAAATCTGCAGGAGTGGAAATATTTGCACCACATAATTTGAAATGCTACTTATCGGGGCTTTCATTTATTTATTTATTTTTTTGCAATAAAATAAAAATAACTTTGGGATCAGACGAAAGGTACAGAGATATCAATTTTGTTTTTAAAGTACCCCAACTTGTTCCAAGAAGTTCTGGCATCCATTCTTCAGTGAAGATTAAATATGTGCCGAGTGTGAACTTTAAAAACAAAACTATTTTCAACTTTTCAAGTGTATTAAAAATGTCTGAACAGTTTCTAAAAGTTCAGCCTTAGACAACTCAAAATGACTTAATGAAATTTTACTAACCTTTCCAAATATTGTACCTCAACGCTGAGAGCAAGAATGAAAAATTTTGGCTTAAAGGGTAATATTTCAAGAAAATTATAATGCTTGAAAGTAAGGACTGTAAAAATGTGTGTATAAATGTTTTCTTTTTCAAACATAGCTACAGATGTTTTTTTGAAGTATTTATCAAATAATTGAATCCAAAATATTAAACATTTTTTACATAAACACTGAATTTGCTTTCATATTATTGACACTTTATTAATGGTTTATTAACTATTTAATCACATATCTCAATAAAAGATGGACAGTGGATCAATGTATTAATTTGCACTGCAATTAAATCTTAAAATTAGCTATAAATAGAACATTTGTTAAGAATGGTATGATTTTTATTTATTGCTATATATAATTTTATGTTATATAAATAATAGTATTTAAAAATTACAGTAATGTGTGACAGAATGATGTTTCAGTTGATGATGGACTACATATGTAACAATAGTCCCAATGATACAATGGAGCCAAAAAACTTATTTCACCTACTATCATACCCATTTTAACATCATAAACAATTACTTAATTTTCATATCAATTTAATTGTAGCCTAAGTGTATAATGCTTACAAAGTCTATAGAAGTATACAGTAGTGGCTTAGGCCTTTGCATTCATTCACCACTCGGTCACCAAGAGCAGTTTTCATTCTTGCAAATTTCATTCATGGTAAGCACTCCAGACAGATGTACCATTTTGTAAAATCGCTGAGACCATATTTTACTCTGCTTGTTTTGTGCTTAGATATGTTTAGACACACAAATACTGATGGCAGTAGTGGCCAGTCTGGAGCAGCCACTGAAAATATGCCAGCTGCAGTGGGGAAGGCACAGCCAGGGCTGCATGTTCTGCAGAGTCATAGGGAGCTGGGAAGAGGCAAGAGTCCTTCCCCTGACCAAGTTGGCAGGGCAGGAGCCCCATGCTTCAGAGCACAGCAGCAGCCACCGGGCGGCAGCTCCAGACCCCAGCATCACTGCACTTTCAGAGGCCCAGGAAGCCCTTTGCCCTTGATGCAGGCTTGAAAGTACTTGCTCCTGTTCCCTGGCCTCTTCCTGTTCCAGTGCCCATTCTGATTCCAAAGCAAAGTTATAGCTGAGCCCAGGCACATGGGGCCCTGGCTAAGTATGTATGTGCTCAGGGAAGCACTAATATGGCAGCCCCTGGATGCCTCGTCCTCCTTCAGACTTTGGGTGCCAGCAAATATGAGAGGAAGACCAGGGTGGGGTGGCTGAGGGTGGCTTGGCATGGGCCTTCAGGCACCCCTTGGAACAAACAGCCTGAGTGCCTGGATAGCATGTTGACGGTGGCAGAAGTCAGACAGGTTCCTGAGCAGAAAGGAGCAGGTTCCAGGTGAAACCCCACCTTTCATCCAAGGATGGCCTGAAGCCTAATGGCAGGCTGGGCTACCATTTCTGGGTGGAGTCCATGGCCTGGGATGAGAACTTATAGTGCTTTTCCCAGCCTGCCCATGGCTGTCCATGGACCAATCAGCATGCCCTTCCCTCCTTTCTGAGTCCATAAACTCAGCCAAACTGGGACAAACTGTAAACTCAGCCACACTTGGACAACGTGAAGACTACCTGCTGGAGGAAGGAGCTACCCACCACAGGTCTCCTATCTTCTGAGAGCTGGATACTTGTCAGGATGGCCTGACTGTGGAAAAGAGCTACCCACTATGGGTCTCTTGAGAGCTGTTCTGTCACTCAGTGAAGCTCCTCTCTGCCTTGCTCACCTCCAGTTGTCCACATACCTCATTATTCCTAGACACTTGACAAAAACTCAGGACTTGTCAAATGGCAAGACTGAAAGAGCTGTAACATAAACAGGGCAGAAACGTGGCCCCTGCTCACCACATTGTAGGCAACAAGAAGGAGAGAAGAGCTGCAGCTCTACTGGGCATCCAGACATTGGGGCTCCCCATGCCAGGGCTGTGACATGCTGAAAGACCACCTTTGGGGCTCCACAGTTCCTGGAGTCTTTGAGATTTTGGGCGCCATTATGTTTCCCTTATTCAGATGCTGGTATTTGTGGTGGAAGGGGCTTGCGGTATGTCCAGTTCAGTGCAGCCTTGCATGAAATTTATGCCCATGCTGGCACCCCTGGAGCTGCCTACCCAACCAAAGCTAGCACACTTGCAGTGGCCAGACCCCATGCTTCCTTGCTCACAACTCCTCACCACTCTGCACCTGGCTTGCCGTTAGCTGGCATGGGATCCAGACCAGTAGCAGGAGCCAACCACAGCCTGCTGGGCCACATGTGTGGAACAAGCCCAGTGGATGCAAGCAAAACCCAAGCAGAGGTCCCGCCAGTGACAGATTTAAAAACAATTGGAAAATTAGGACATGCAATATTTTTGTTTCACAGAAATAATTTTTTACTTATTAAGTCATGTCTTCAAAACCTCAAGTAACTGAAGAAAATTAAATAAATGCCAGGTCTATCTAATTTTTAAAAAAAAGTTCAATATTGATTAAACATTGTAATTCTATGAAAAATTCAAAAATGGTCAGATACTTCATTTAATGAAAACTACATATTTGATAACACAGTCAGAAATATTTAATTTCTCTAAGTTCCTTACTTGAAGATGAAATTTTAGATTTTGATTTACAAAACATTTGCAAAAAATATTTATTGCTATCTAGTCTTTAGCTCCAGGGCTTCCATCTTAGTCTTGACCAACTTCTGAATATTTAAAAACCTTAAGACCAATCTTTCTGTCTTTAGACACTGTTAATGGAACTCTCTTAATTATGGGCCAATACTTAATGAATTTAGCACCTATAATTTGCATTTTACTTAGCCAGTGGTGTGCTGGGCTAGACCTAACTGAATCACAGAGATAACTTTGATGTTTTTTTCCCATTTTCCTATTTGGTGACATAAAAGTGAGAACTTGAAATTGGTCATGCCGAGGAAATTAACACCGCAGAAATCAGCAAATGGTACGAAACTGAGCCTTCTGCCCACTTTCTGGTGAACTAGTTCTTAAATATTCACTGTCGCATCATTGCTTATAGCTCTTCATAAACTGATTCTACCACATTCACATCTCAAGGTGAAGATAATTTAGGATCTTGGTATGTATTGTAATTTTTTTATTCTTTGTGACTTGGATAATAATACAAGATTTCTTACAATTCTGCAGCCTCTTCTTTGTCACATTGCTGACTTTCTTTCACAAACCACAGTTCCTTTTTCCCCAGTATTTGTACTATTCTTTTCCCAATCCAAGAAGTTTAACATTTAAACTTGTAAAGGTTTACATGTACATACTATTTCCTCATCATTTATCTACAACTATTAAAAGACATGACAAATGCTTTGAAGATAAAAGATAATAAGTCATATCTTTTTTTCTGGACTCTAAATTACACTAGATATTTTGGTATATATTGATAAACTTTAAGCAAATTATGATAAATTCTAATATTTTAATTAAGTTGGAATAGAACAAAAATAAAATAATTTGAGTGCCCATATATATATATATATACACACACACACATATATATATATGTGTTTAGCATACTGACACATACACCATACACACATATACATAGCCTAATCTGGTGTCCATGACAATACATTGGAAAGAGCTGAGATTTAGTGATTAAAATAAATTGAGTTTAAATCAGTATTCTATCACATACTAACATAAATGTTGAAGATAGTTCTGTTTTCTCTTCTGTGAAAGAGAAATACAATTGTAGGACTAATACGGTGGTTGTGAAGGACAAATGAAAGAATACATTCAGATATCATATGTGCCTTAATGCTATCTGGCACATGCTCATTTCCAAATCATTTTTTTTTTTTAATTTTCTCCATTCCTTTAACAATTGACAGTATAGTACATCACTTGATATAGTTTGGATGTGTGTCCATGCCCAAATCTCATGTCAAATTTTAATCCTTGATTTGGGAAGAGGACCTGGTGGGAGGTGATTAGATCATGACAGTAGACTATTCAATTCCTGTTCTCATGATAGTGGGTGAGTTCTCAGGAGTTCTGATTGTTTAAAAGTGTGTTGCACCTCCCCTTTCTCTCTCTTCCTCCTTCTCCCGCCATGTAAGACATGTCTACTTCCCCTTCACTTTCTACCATGATTATAAGTTTCCTGAGGCCTCTGCTATGGAACTGTGAGCCAATTAAATCTCTTTTGCTTCATAAGTTATCCAGTTTCAGGTATTTCTTTGTAGCAGTGTGATCGAACTAATACTTCATCCTTCAATAACATAAAAATGCAATTTTTTAAATTCAGCTTTTTGAAAAATTATTGAAGAAACTTATGCAAACATTTTCCAGCCTGTCACTTTATCTCTCTCACCATTAAGCATTTGGTTATGCTAACAGTAGAGAGGATCCAAGATGGCCGTTTAGGAACAGCACAGGATTGCAGCTCCCAGTGAAAGCACAGAGGGTGAGTGGACGCCGCATTTTTATTGCCCACAGACTAGGCAATTCCCAGGTGGAGGAGCTCCATGGGCCGCCAGTGCGGCTGTGCCAGCCGGCGCCACTGCTTTGCCCTGCACGGCTGCTTTGTCGTCGCCCTGAAGCAGTGGTTCTCCGTACAAAATACACTCGTTCAGGTGCCCTTTTGACTGGTGATTGGAGCCACGAGAAGTCGCCCATTCATCTGTTTAAAAAGGGGACTGAGCAGGGAGCCAGGACAGTAGATTCCAGGGCAAAAAAGTGCCATGAATCTCAGTGCTACTGTTTAAGCCAGCACAGTGAGTTGTGGCATGGAAAAAGCACACACCATGGCGCCTCTTCAACAGGCGACTGGAACACCAACTTAAAAAAAAAAAAAACAAAAACGGATCTGAGGCAGGGAGCCAAACGATCAGGCTAGGCTGGTCCCACCCCCACAAAAGAACAGCAACCAGAAACTCTGGATTGAGAGTTTCACAGCAAGTGCAGCTGATCCCGGGACCATCCAGCTCTGTTGGGGAGGGGTATCCACCATTACCGAGGCAGCCCACCACTACGGAGGTAGTCAGCCAATGCTGAGGCAGCCCGCCAGTGCCAAGGCAACCCACCATTGCTGAGGCAGCCCGCTGTTGCCAAGGCAACCCGCCACTGCTGAGAGGCTTAACAGAGGCCGGCCAACATTGCCAATGCAGTTCTAACTACACTCAGATAAACAGGACTGCAGGGAAGTTCACTCGGCAGCTGGACAGAGCCCACAGCAGCTCAGCAAAGCCTCTACAGGCAGACAGTGACTAGGCTACCTCCTTGCCGGGCAGCGCAGCTCTGAAGGGAAAAAAAAAAAAAGAAGGCAGCAGCATAACGGAAACTCATAAAGCCCTAAATCCCTGGGACACAGCACCTGGGAACAAAAAGCAGTTTATGAGTTCTGCTGCAGCAGACCTAAACGTACCTGCCCAGCAGCTCTGAATGAA
>NW_016107845.1:1139141-1140290 GCF_001604975.1 Cebus imitator | reverse complement strand
ATGGAATATTATGCATCCATCAAAAATGATGAGTTTGTGTCCTTTGTAGGGACATGGATGAACCTGGAAACCATCATTCTCAGCAAACTGACAGAAGAGCAGAAGATCAATCACCGCATGTTCTCACTCATAGGCGGTTGTTGAACAATGAGAACACATGGACACAGGGAGGGGAGCACTACACACTGGGGTCAGATGGGGGGAAATAGGGGAGGGACGGTGGGAGGTAGAGAGCTGGGGAGAGATAGCAAGGGGAGAGGTGCCAGTTGTAGGTGATGGGGAGGAAGGCAGCAAACCACACTGACACGTGTGTACCTATGCAACAATCTTGCATGTTCTTCACATGTACCCCAAAACCTAAAATGCAGTAAAATAAACAAATGGGAAAAAAAAACAGTAATCCTGCCATTTTCCATCTCCTCTGTCTCTATCATGTATAGACATGAAAGATGTTACTTCTTATAAACAGACTCAAAATAGGAAACAGGTGAAAACTGCCTGTCATTATTGTGAACATGGGAATCTAGAAGTGATAATGAACAAATATTATGGTCCAGATATAAATGTATATTTCTAAAGACGTGCTAACAAGAAATCTTCTATAGAGTGCATTGAATTCAACCTCATGTTATGATCAGTTCTTCAAAACTATTGCTGTTATGTAGACTTAGGTTATCATTTTCAGCAGCTGAACAATTCAGACCATTTTCACATATTAACATCTTTGTTATTTATCACAACTTCTTTGTGAATAATATAATTGTTTTTCTTATAAGGAAAAAATTTGGTGCCTCCGAGCTTCAAAGTTGCAAATGGCTAAGAACTTAAGAACTAAAATATCTTTTCTTTCACTGTTTTGCCTTGATATTTATTTTAAGAATTCAGATTTCAAATGTATAATTGACCTCTACTTCTTTTCACATAACCAATTTTGATTTGTACAAAGAGCCCATTCAAATTCTACATATACATACTGACATCAGTTGCTAATGGATATTCTCTGCATATCCTTGGCACAATGACAATTTAATTTTCACAGCAGAAAGCAAATACCTAAGCTTGTCATACAAACATCCAGGCTTCTCATCAGCTAGTTCTTTGGGGTTGGGACATATTAGGGAAACAACATTTTATCTTGCATACCAGATG
>NW_016107845.1:1115882-1138556 GCF_001604975.1 Cebus imitator | reverse complement strand
AGGCATCTTGAAAAATATTTGTGCATGTGAGGAATTAAAACCTTGTCTTTTGACCAAGAATTTATTTTATAGATTTATTTTACTCATCTTTATTTTTTTAGATCACCTACCAAAAATGATATCAGAAGTAAGCTTAGTGACAACTTATGTTGTTTTTCACCACAAAAGCAAATATTTGGAGCATCATGATGTTCTAAAACATGACAGAAAAAAAACATTTATGATGAATTTTTTTTTTGAAGAAAACAAATTATTTTCCAAATAAACAAATTAAATCAAAACTTTGAGTAACCTTATCTTTTGAAAACTTGAATGTAGAAAATTTGGCAGTTTACAAATGATGTTGCCATCAGTACAATTATGAGTTTAATGTACATATTATATATCAGAGTATTCAGAAAAACAAATATGAGTTTATTTGGCATTGATTTGTGAAGTATTTAGGGATAGACACTTTTATTTTTTAAAAAATTGCCAGTAACCATTTTGGGTATATATCTCTGGACAAGTCTTACTCCAACATTGAGATATGTCTCAAGATGTCTATTTATTGATGCTCCCCCGGGTATTGAGCCCTTGCAGTATCCCAGTCACTGTGCTGCACCAGGTGATGCAGCTGTGAAGTTGCAAACAAACGATGTTTCTGCCCTTTTAAAGTTTGCTTTCTATTGGAGATGAGTAGATAATTTAAAAATAAAATGAATACATATTTTGTGATGTAATTTTAAGTGCTATTTAGTAAAATGAGTTAAGACATGAAGTGTCATGTCAAATTTTTAATTTATATAGGGTGCTGCAGGAGAAGATACTGATTAGATGGCAATTCGAGAGAGATAATGAATTAAGAGTGAGCCTTGTGATAACTAGAGGGAGAACACATAAGGCAAAAGAATTCCTTCTATGAAAGAGCCAGGAGGCCAGTTGTAGCTTAAAGATAAAGAACATAGATGAAAGAGGTAGAAAATGAGGTCAGAGAAATAGCCAGGGTCCAGACAATATGTGGTCCTGTGCTCTGTTGTAAGGCCATAAGTCTATGTGACAGAAATGATACTGTATGCCATTAGACATCCTAGTGTGGAATTTACTCCAGGTCCAAAATGACAACAACAAAAACAATCATTGTAAGCAAAGAATCAGACTCACTTTAGGGGAACATTATTAAATTCTTATAATCTTTGATGTGGGAACAGCCTTCTTATATTGGTGGATGTGGAATGGCCAGTATCAACACAGGCCAGCTGTGTGCTACAACAGTAGCAGTGTGAGCACTTACAGCAAGCATTACAGAGGAGCCGGGGGCAGGGGAGGGGGAGGGTGGTGGATAGGCAGCAGGTTAAAGATACGATGTGTCTCTGCGAGGGTAAGGAAAAACAAAGAATCTCAGAGACTTACTGAACTGGGATCTAGAGACAACATGTTCTTAAGGCTTAGGCTGTACCTTTACAAGTAGCATAATAAAGGATAACAGAATCTCATTAATTTCATCACTATTGCAAATACCATTCAACTTTACTTTTCTATTAGCTTTGTCCTGGATTGAAAAATATTTAACTCCAAGTGGTAATTTTTCATGAATAGCTCACCTTAATATGAAAATGAATTACAGCTATAGCTTGGGAAGAAGGAAAATTGTTTTTGCTAGAAATAATGCCGCAACACATAGGAAAATACTACTAATAAAGACAGCAGCAATGTCAGTAGGCAGAGTGTTCTTTGACTGTTAACGGGCTCCTTCCAAACTGGCCTATTCACTGAGAATTCGCTTCTCAGTTTCTGTGATACCAGCCTTTCCCATATCCCTTTTTATGTTACCATTTTTGGTGTCCTCCTATCTATTTTTTATTTATGATTTCTATTGTAATCTTATTTTAGTATGACCCCTACTACTAGATGTTTCTGGTATGCACTGCCGATTCCTTCCAGGAATGTGCCAGATTTTATCTGGGAAATCTAATAAAAGATTTCAATAATGGCAATTCAGTAGTTTTCAAAACTGAAATAAGAATATTTATAGATTAATTTTTTCTTCTACATCTAGGTCCAATTCAGTCAGTTGAATTTAAGAAAGAAACATGGGGCCAGACACGGTGGCTCAAACCTGTAATTTCAGCACTTTGGGAGGCCAAGGGAGGCATATCGCCTGAGGTCAAGAGTTCAAGACCAGCCTGGCCAATGTGGTGAAACCCTTTCTCTACCAAAAATACAAAAATTAGCTGAGTATGGTGGTGCATGCCTGTAATCCCAGCTATTCGGGAGGCTGAGGAAGGAGAATCTCTTGAACAAGGGAGGTGGAGGTTGTAGTGAGCTGAAATCCTGCTACTGCACTCCAGTCTTGACAGCAGAGCAAGAGACTCTGTCTGAAAAATAAATAAATGAATAAATAAAATAAATAATTGAAAAATAATAAAGAAATATGAAAGAGAATTACAAACTTCTTTTATAAATGATTCATTCAAAATCCTGCACATTTTCTGCTATTATATTTTTATAATGTCATCAAGGTCTAACAGCTACCTCTGTGGATAAAGTTCAAAATTATCATTGTATTATTTTTTATAAAACTATATTACATATAATTTCAAACCTCAATAGGATATTCTAGAAAATATTTACATTCCCCCTTTCACATTTCCTTTTTATCCTTTACTAAGGTCGACACAAACATGATAGAAATAAGCCTTAGTTGATAAAATCTTTCATACATATATTTTATCAATATATATTAAAGCAGAATAATGACTGACATCTTTTGGAGTTGAGAGGGTAAAACCTAACTATTGTGAAAGTAGTGCTGTTGTACATTAGAATCATATGAGTTTACCACTTTTGACCTACATAAACTGTAATTTTATACAATTAAATCAACATAGAATAAAACGATGTGGTAATATCAGTCTTATGCCTTTCAGTCTGGAGTCCTATTTAGCATAATAAGATGCTTTCATTAACTACCAATACAGGAATTTTTAGTCAGAATTATCTTTCAAAGGAATCTTACCTCCAAGACCAATACATATATGCAGCAGGTAAATGAAGACCTGCCGCAGTTCTCACAAAAGAGAAATCCTAGAGCTTTAACTGCCAGAATTTCCTCTTTCTCTTTACTTAGTAATCACAGAAATCGCTGAGGGAAGACAACTTAAAATAATTTCTCTAGTACTTTAAACTCATTTTACAAATAATAAGTGAAATTCCAAGGGAAAAACTGAGAACAGACATATAAAACATATAAATGGCTGATTCATAAATAAAATATAAGCCATTATAATTTATATAGTAAATGTCTCAAAAGCATCTCACAGGAATTCAGATTTTTTTCTGTTATCTATAAATTTACATATCAGAATGCCAGGATATAAAAATGCCCTTGAAAGATTATGCAGTCAGTTATGATTTGCACAGTGCATTCTCATGTTGCTATTTTTCAGTGTTTGAGTCTACCACCTGCTTGTTTTTATTATTTTTTTTGACTTGGCAGTGATCAGTTGATGGTTTTGGAAGATGTGTTATGATTGTACAGAATGTTATTTCATGGTAAACTATAGTTAATCATTGCAGAAGTGTGTTGCCAAAGTTGTTTGAGAAATAATTAGTTAATATCACTAGAAATTATTGTCCAAGCCTTGGAATCTTGAGATCAATTAGATTAGAAGAAGTCATCAATATATTTTCCAATTAATTCCTTCAGAAGTGAGAAGTTTAAAAGAGAGCAGGGTTATCATTTAAACTCAATCTGGGCATTGTATCAATTAACTTGGAATACAGAATTATAACATAACTCTAAAGAAGTTCAAAGAAAGAGAAATGGACTTGGCTTCTAATCAAAGGAGCTATCCTCTAAACTCTTAAACATACATAGTTTACTATATTAATATTCTGCTTGTATTAAAACAAAAATGGCAAAATTTTGCTGAGTCTCTGAAGAGCTAACAAGCCAAAAACCTGGAAATCATCCACATTATTTTCTCTCCTTCATTTCAAACCCCTCTCCCTTTTCAGATAGTTTGTGTGATCTAGACTTTCTGCAAAGTAGTAGAATATATGTCCAAGCCACATTCCCAAACTCATGTTCACTGCAACAAATCTGATTCCTATATTACTTCTATGTTGAGTTTAAATATGTCTAAAGTTATAAGAGAGAATATGAGTGAAGAGAGAATACAATACAGAATTCCGAATATAATAAACGATTTGTCCTATAATTTGGTATATGACATTTATTTATCTCTCTAGTATATCAACTACATAGGGAATACTGTGTCTGTGAAATTCCCTAATAACATTTTTCCTTGCACAAGTGAATTCTAAACATATTTGGATAATTAAGCATTTACTAGGAAATATGCTACAAATACTTTAAATACCCAGTGAGCATTTTTGAGCATTTTTCTGTCTAAACAATTTTTTGCTCATGCAAATCAAAGAAACAATCATCTAGAAAATGTCTGTGGTCACCCAAGCAAACATTATTTATGAAGAGATTCAAATTTAAGCATGTTTTGTTTGAAATCATTATCTGTGCACTGCATAGTTCTCTGAAAACAGTGATACTTTCTGTAGCTGTCCTTTTGTGATCAACCCCCTCCAAAGATTTTGTTGCAGTGGCCTCCACACAGTTTGGTACTGGGGTCCTCTCACCTGACAGGCCTTCATCCTGTTTGTCAGGACACTTTTATGGCTTAACCCCTACTATTTCTGCTTGCTTCAGGAAAAACCCAAAGGCTATCTGTTCATCTGCTGCCTTCTCTCTTTCCTTTGCTTTTGGCTTGAGCCAGTGCCCAGCATTACAGAGGAAAGGCAGATATCAGCTGCCCCCACACACTAGGTCAATGTTTGTCAAATTTTACATGGAGGAAATAACCAAATTCTTTTCTCTTGTATTAAATTTCAAGGATTACAAACTATATTTATGCAAAATGCAATGAACATAAATTACTAGAAAAATGAAAAGAAGAAAAGTATTAATATAATCCTTATTTCTTGTTATAATTAGACACAACAGACATTCTCAAATTGTCAACGTTTACATTCAGTGTCTCTACTATTTAAGCAGTTCAGGGACCACTCTTTGGGTAACATTGCTCTAGGAGGCAAATGTCAGGTCCTCCTGTGAACCTTTTGAATATACTACAGTGGGCTGATAGAACTCTGCAGAGCAGAAAGCATCAAACCTAGAGGTGAGATGACAATGACCCTTTTTTTGTCCTCATTCTCTATGGGTGCTTCTCATCCCCAGTCCCTGCTTCATGAAAGCATATCCCACTTAGTTGAAAGCTCTGTATTTTGATGACTCTAATTCTCTTTTTGAAGTCATGGTTTTTTGTGAGTTGGAAGTGTAATGCGGGGTAGTGCAGCTATCATTTAGAAAATTTGGCATGCATTGTTCTAGCAGCTTTTTATAAAGTGATGTTTCTTATCAATTTTCTCCAATTTGGGGCTTCTACAAAAGTCACAAAACTAAAATCACATTCACCGTCCTGTTATATTAGTATAAATTTAAAATGGTTTAAAAACCATCTTACCTCTCCCCTCAATATATCTTTAGCTAATCTAAACATTTGGTTAGTTACATACAATTTTTTAAAAAGGAAAATCATACGTGATTAATACATGCCTAAAACTTTTACTTAAATTTGGAACATATGTGTAAACTCTTTTGTTCCTTTGACACATGGTCAAGGCCTTTCCTTTGATTATACCTCAACTGAGCATTATTTCCTACCTTAATTTTCCCTGACATTCAACCCTATCATTTATCTAAAATATCCAATTACTATAAAAATCACAAGGTTTGGAAACTAAATTTCACCTGAGTTTTCAGGTTAAAACTCCACCCGTAGAAGCAAGAATATATTGGCATCTAAAGAAAGGTATACTTGTCCAAAGGTTTATGTATCAGTGTTCTCTGAGTATCGTAATATTGTTCTCAAGAGATCTGATGGTTTTATAAGGGGCTTTTCCCCCCTTGGTTGGCATCTCTCCTTCATGCCACCCTGTGAAGAAGGTACCTTTTTCCCCTTTCCTTCTGCTGTGATTTTAAGTTTCCTGAGGCCTTCCCAGCCATGTGGAATTGAGTCAATTAAACCTCTTTTCTTTATACATTACCCACTCTTGGGTATTTCTTCATAGCATCATGAGAACAGATTAGCACAGTAGTCCATCTTGGCAGGGAATATTTTCAAAGCTGCCATCTTAGCTGTGCCTTCAGAGGCTATTGAAATGCTATATTAGGCTGGCAACTTCTGGGTTGTGAATGTCCTGGTTATGTGTCCTTTGCTCCATCTTCTTTGATAGATATGATCCCTTATCCTGAAATATTGTGATTTGGTGTATTTGTCAGGAGATCAAATACTGTAGTCCTTTGAATAGTAGTGCTGGCTAATAAGACATACCCATAACCACAACGTATGCAAATTCCAGTCAAGATGAATATCTACATCTTCCAAGGTAGAAGTGGTTTACTAAAATAATCTTTCCACCAACTACTGGTTGTCTTCAAGAAAAATGATACCTGATCAAGGACTCAGTGTTGGTCTCTATTACTGACAATGGTACTTTCAGCAGCCACAGTAGTTAGGTCATGGTGAATAGAGTACTTAATGGCCTGCCCCTGCCTCACCTTCTTCCCTGCCTACATGACACCTCTGTTCATGCTCATTATACCAGAATGGAGATGGCTTATGCAAAAGGCTAATGTCAAAAAATAAAAAATAAAAATTTAAAAACAAGTACAGGCTAGGTGTGGTGGCTTGCACCTATAATCTCAGCCCTTTGGGAGGCTTAGGCAGGCAGATCACCTGAGGTCTGGAGTTCAAGACCAGGGTGGCCAACAGGGCAAAACCCCATCTCTACTAAGAATATAAAAATTAGCTAGGCGTGGTAGCATATGCCTGAAATCTCAGGTACCCAGGAAGCTGAGGCAGTCAAATCACTTGAACCTGGGAGCAGAGGTTCCAGTGAGCCAAGATCTTGCCACTGCACTCCAGCCTGGACAACACAGCGAGCGAGACTCCATCTCAAAAAAAAAGAAGTATGTTTTACTACTTGATTGTCTGATACCTCATTCAGGATGAATGATCTTTGATAAGTAAGAACATGCAGTACAAGATCTTCACACCTTATGCTCACTCCCATCGATGCATTTACAAGCTTCTTCCACAAAACTCAAATCTTTCTCCTTTATGGCCTCTAATTAACTAACCAAATTGTTTGTCATGCTCCATGAATGTATATATTTAACTTGGCCACTTCCCTTTCCACACACAGTAGATGATCATGTGCAACTGTTGAAGCCTGACCCAAGAGGGTTTTTTTGTTAAACTGCAGAGCAACCCTACAGTAGGGCTCCCATTTAATCAAAGTCAGGTTTTTTAGCTTTCATACACATACCTATCTGACTCATTTGAGAATCAGGCTCATCAGTTTATTTCTTCCGTTAGCTGAGTATAAGAGATCAATTCATCTGATCAGAGGTATGAACTGAAAGAGAGGTATCAATGCAAAAGTGGTGATGTAGTGGTTAGGGTTTTAACTTACACAGCTTATATGTGCCATTTGGCCTTAATTGTGCCTGATCTCACATATATGCATCTTCCAATAGATTTATGTGAGCCTACCCAACTTTCTAAATTCATGCATATTAAGCAGTTCTGCCTATGTGGTTATAATATATCCTATGGTGAGATGCCCTATTCCACCAGGATCCAGTAGCTGGCCAGGAACTCTTTTATGAATATTATATAGTTCCCCACAGATACTTTTAATAGAGCAATTTTGAAACTTTTTAACTTAGAATCTCTTTACCTTCTTAAAAATCTTCGAGAATACAAAAGAATTTGCGTTTATGTGGATGATGTAGCTATTGGCATATACATATAGATGTAGATGTAGATATGTTCCTTATATTAGAATTTAAAATTAAGAAATTTGAAAAATATTTATTAGATAATTAATTTAAAATAATGATAAACTTATTACATGTTACCACAAATAATGAGTTTATGGAAAATAACTATACTTTCCAAAAAATTTAATAATATGAGGGCATTGTTTTACATTTTTGCATATATTTTCTATCTGGCTTATTCGATGATCGTTGGATTCTTGTATCAGCTACTATATCAGTCTGTTGTTATATAATATCTTGATTAAAAGATATGAGAAATACCTAGTCTCACAAGATGTAGTTCAAAAAGGAAGAATATTTCAGTGGTCTTTTCATATAATTTTGGATATTCTGCTTTGATACCATACTAAAATTTAAGTTGCAATAAAGAACATGATACAATGTTAATGACATTCCATGTATGGTTCTATAATGTTATGCATTGAGCATGTAGAAAATAATAATTAAATGAGTTATTCAATGAGATATTTTAACTGTTGAGACATCCCATTATACAATATTTAAAAATCACGTTAATCCATATCATCATTGTTCTCATTGGAAAATTTTTGAACTCTTAAGAAGCTATCAAATTTATAGTTTCAGTTACAAATTTCACAAAACTCTAATTTTCCTTTGAACTCTCAATTGTTATCATGATTGGTAGTAAGTAATGCTAAGTTATTCTTTCAGGTCTGAAAAATGTCACAAAATAAAATTAGGTAGTTCAAATGACTGCAAAGTAATTACAATATTTTGTACATAGTTAAGCAAGTTATAAGAAAGAGTTGTAATACAGGTAACTATATTTTAATACTCGTATTGCATAATGTAGCATAAAAAAATCAAGAAATATCAGCCACTGATGTAAAATACATTTAGCTGTATAACATACAAATTCTGAATAAGCATGTAAAGTAGTTGAATTCACAAATAACTAAACAATACTTTTAAATGTCCATCAACATACACATACACACACACACACATACACACACACACACACACACACACACAACATGTATATGAAAGATGCACATATTGGTATGAATTTTGAGAAAATTTGAGGTTTTTGAGGGATTTAAAAATAAAAAAATTTTTCCAAAGCAAGTTCAAAATTGTGTCAAAATATATATTCAATTTGATCCATTGATTATTTGAATAAACCTATATATTAAATATTTGACACTGTTATATTTGTCAATATTAACATGAGAGAATATTATAGTCTTTGAAAACATTATTTTTTAGCAGGCAAATTGTTCATTGTATTTGTACATATGTGTGGAAAATAAAGCAATGTATCAAATATCACCTCGTCAGAGAAATCCTCTGATATATATTACAGTCATCCATAATCAGCCTTGTCACCCATTTGATGTTTCTTCCAGTCAAAATGTGTTTCTTACCCAATGAAAATTAGGTGAAATATCAAAATATTTTTCTCAATGAAATTTAGTTTCCACGAAAAAATATGTTGTATATTTTTTACCCTGTATACCAAGAAACATACAACTGGCATATTGTGGTCATGTCATATTAACTAGTAACTGAAAATTAACAGGATATAAGGGAGGGATAAACTTTTATTGTGCTATCATTTTTGGAGGTTTTTTGGGCAAATTATTGTTCAAGACAATCTTTCATATTGTAATCACAAAATTATATGTTTGAAGAAGAACAATCTTTGAAAAAGACATCCAGTACCTAAGGTTTCTTTTTTCGTTTTACTTTTTTACTTACTGTCAAATTGGAAATTATTTTTGCACTTAATGAAAGGGCTAATTGATAATACAGTGATTCTATATTCAAAACAGTATAGTCTTTTGGTATTTACTCAATTTCTACTGTGTTTTCATTTTTGCTTTTGTTTATTTCTGTATTTTTTTTTTTTATAGTGACAATTCCTGTGCCATGGGCACAAGATTCTCTATAGCTCTGGAATTACCCTTCTGAGTATGCTTTCTAGAATATCTTTTTTTAATTGATTTATAAAGCTGTGCTAGTGCATTACTATGACCTAAAGCACTGTTCTTTTTTCGTGTGCTTTACTCTATAGCATTTTTACTTTGTTTTACTGAAAAATCCCAGATGGCACTGATGTCCATTGTTAATTGTCAAAAACATTGTCCCATAAAGGATGAAATTTCACACAAATCGACAATCATTCTTTCTTTAATTGTCTGGTCGAGTGGAAAAATTTTCAGATTAATTTGTTACTTTGCTGTAATTGTTTCTTTTTAATCACAGGATTATTTTGTAGTTATCATGGACACAAAATTCTATGCTTAATTGTGTCCTCAATGTCCAGAGTATAGCATAGAATGTCTCAAGTTTATACTCTCTTCCGGCATTTTGGCATTCAAGTTTTAATGTAACATTCTTTATTTTAGAACCATGTTTCTCTCTTCCCTACCTTCTACAGAAACTTTATTTCTTCCACCATGAAAGACATGCTACAGAAATTTTTTACAATAAATAAAGAACCTCACTCCACAAACCAAAAGAAGTGGGAAAATGGGGGAAAGAGAATAATAAGAGGCTGTAAAACCTATTTCCTTTTTTCCTCGGTGGATTTGGTAGCAACTGAGAATGATACCATCTTACCAAATCTACAGCATATAAAGTAAGATTTGCTATTCAGTTGGTAGTTGTTTTATAAAAATCAATGCATGGCACATAGTAAGTACTCAGTAAATATCAGATAAATTAAAGAATAAACAAAATTATATTTTTGACAACTGTATTATTTTGGCCATTTGGGTTTTTCTTTTTATTAAACATTAATCTCTAGAATGATGATCTATAACTTATCAATGCTTTTTTTTTTTTTTTTTTTTTTTTTTGAGACAGGATCTCACTCTGTCATTCAGGCTGGAGTGCAGTAGCATGAACACAGCTCACTGCACCCTCAACCCGCATACTCAGGTGATCCTCCCACCTCAGCCTCCTGAGTAGCTGGGACTACAGATGCACACCACCATGTCCAGCTAACTTTTGTATTTTTTTGTAGAGATGAGATTTCGCCATGTTGCCCAGGCTGGTCTCAAACTCCTTGCCTCAAGCAATCCACCTGCTTTGGCCTTCCAGAGTGTTGGGATTACAGGCATGAGCCACCATGCCCAGCCTGTCTGATTCAATATAAATATTATAAGACTTTATAAAGAACATGTAACACAGTAACTGAATGTGTTTAATTAAAAAGGTGTTCCATAAAAATGTGTGAAATAGCTAAAAAAAAAAAAAAGAAAAAAAAGAAAGTTTAATTGTCCTGTATGTTAAGTTGCATGAAGTCCAGGGAAGATCAACATACTAAAAGAAATCTGCTTCATTCCCTCCATAATTTCCATGGTTCCATGAGCTCTGAGTTGTGTATATTGAAATTTTTGTCAATTCTAGTCAGTTGCCTTAGGGCAGGATTTCTCACTCTCAGTTGTATTGACATTTTTGTCCAGGTGATTCTTTTTTGTGGTGCCTTACCTTAAGTGTCATGGGATGTTTAGAAGCATCTCTGACCTCTGCAGACTAGAAGCACTACTACTTACTCTCATACGACAACCTGAAATGACTGTAGACATTGATTGCTAAATTTTCCAAGAATGGCAAAATCAACCCCCTCCAGTTGAGAATGGCAGTAAAGAGGTTAAAACAAAACATACAACAACAACCACCATGACAAAAGCATTTACTAATAACTAGAGCCCTCAAAATAAGGGGGAAAATCACTTAAAAGAAGTGGTGTAATTATCTCGTAGCCAATAGCATTCCTTCAGTGATGGGACCAACTACAGAAACAAGAGTCCTGGGTTCTAAACTTTAATGAGCATTCTAATTATCAAAATACTTTAAACCCTCTTAAGTAACTCTGATTCAATAGCTTTTTAATGGAGCCTGTCTAATAAGTTATTTGTCACCCAACCATGGTAACTACAAAATCACAGAAAAAATTAGTTAATGCATAGAAACATTAAGAAATTAGCCAAGGGTTAGCAAATACTCAAAAAAATAAAGAATAATGAAGAAGATACAAGATGGAATGGAAAGTTCAGGGAAAAAAAATGCTCTACTTTTCTGAGTAGAAAGAAGTCTTTTTTTTCTTTCCTATACACCAAGATGTTTCAACAAATAGCTTTAGCCTGTATTTATCTGGAATTAAATGCTTACCTAGATCCCTGAGGTGATTTAGAAGTACAAGTCATACACAAACAATGAACAAAATCTTTCTGTGGAAAATTGTGGCTGCTACCTCAAGTGGCAGTTTTAAATAAGGTTATCTTGACCATATTTAAAATAATAGATGCTGAATTGGCTTTGATACAAAGCATTGGTTAGAAGCTATGTCTAGTCATTTCAATGGATTTTGATTTTAAAAAAGATGTAACAGCATAGCATTGACCAAGTTATTTTTTCCATAGGACATGAAACCTATAGAGGCTTTATACTGATTTTGCCTGGCCATTCTCAGGAAAACTTAACACTAGATCTGGAAGTGTTCACTTCCTTCTCAAACCTCTGCTGACACAATCTCATCAGTTCTTTGGAAACAGTGATTGCCAGACACAATTATTTTTGTCAGCTGAATAAGGGGTTCTTTTAAAAGAAACATTATTCAAACTGTTCCTTTCATGCTTCTTTTTCAAGCAAATACTGAGACTGAAATTTCAACAAAGATAACCAAGGCAACACTGAAATATTCTTTTATGATATTGGATGAATATTGTAGGAAATGTTCTTATTCTATAATTTATTATTTCAAATGCAATAGTTTTGTTAAAAGGCAAACCCCATGAAGGTAGGGCTGCTTTTGATCTGTTTTGTTTACCGCTGTGCCCCAGCAGTTAAAAAAGTTCCTAAATATTTGTTAAATGCACAAACATAAACTCAGTGTGTTGAAATTAAAATGAGAGAACAATTCAGCCTTTTTCTCAAACGTTTCTGAGCAGATATAACTATCGATAAATACATCTTGTTTTTTTTCTGAGGTCAGCCCCTGCATTTGTGCCCATCCCCTTCTCATCTACCCAAAACATTCATTTTCCCCTCTACCTCATGCCTCACCATTGTTTTTCCTCTCCAGCAGAAGACCATCAAGATTGCATGCATATAGGCTCTTTCATGTCTTGCTTGAAAAAAATAGTGCTACTATATAAAGAGAAAAAAACAAACAAACACCCTTTTTTTCTTGCTTCATTCTCCAATAAACCTTCAGGTCTCTTTCTCCTTACAAAAAGTGGTGTCTACACTTTAAATTTTAATTCCACTCTGCCTCCTTTTACTTGAACCTTCTCCAATAAGGTATCTACCCTATAAGTTCATTGAAAGTGCTCATGTTGAGGTCAATGGACATGAATTGTTTATTTAATTGAATACGCAGTTCTCAATTCTCACCTGCTTTGATTCCTCAGAAGCATTTAACAAAACTGATTACTGTTCATCTGAATACACTCTTTATTTTGGCTGCTCGTATGCAGAATTACTGCTCCTTACCTTTGGTTGTTTCTTCTCAATCATCTTTTCTTGGTTCTTCTCATCTGTGTAAACAGAGGCTTTGGAATGCCCCAAGCCTCAGCTCATGGACTACTTTGCTTATTTATTTCCTTTCACTCTTAAATCTCATCTATTTTCCTGGCTTTGAATGCCACTGATACTGTCCACAATTTTATCAACAACGAAGAGCTTCCCTATGAATTCCCTGCTGCCTAGCTGGAATGCTCACCAAAAGTCTAAGTTTAGCTAAAGTTTCAGACTCACAAGACTGTCTTAGCCTTCAGTTGACATCAGCCAACACAAAAAGATGTAACTCAGTTACGACAGCTTGCAATCAGGAGCCTCACATCTTCTTTATCTGCAGATAAAGAAGCAGCTTGTATAGCTCAGAGGCAAGGAAACAGAATAATTTCCAGGGAGATGCAATATCCACCCAGTACGAAAACCTCATACACCACAGCAGCAATAGTTTTTCTAACAATTCAAAAAACATAACTTCCAGGGTCTTTATAACGGGAATGCCCAATTACCATACTCATTGCCATTGGAGAAGCATAACACTGTGGCCTTTTTAAAGTATAGTTTCCCCAGTGAAAAGGCAGTTTGTCAATCATAACTTTTTTGACCATAGCTATGTTTTCCAAAACCCGTTGAAACACAGAAAATAAAAAAGTTTGAATTTGTTGCAAAAAAGCGTACACTTGAGAATCAGTGAAATGCCTCAAAATGGAGAGTTAAAGGAAGGCTCTAATAGAATTTTGATTTCTCAAATAGTAGGGATTAGTCAGGTTTTGCAAACCAAGATATTGCTGTAACAGGGTCTTGTCTTTGCAATATACGAGTTCACACAGAGTTTTTGTTAGTTCAATATGTTCTTAGTCTTATCTTGGAACATATGGGGCTGAAACTTGTTGGTGTTAAAAAGAGTTTGAAATTAGAGAATCTGTGATGTAGCTCTTGGTTTTGGTGTAGTGCATTTATCTGTTTTGCGTGCCCTACTGTAGTCCATTTTGAAGTGTTAATAGTTCTGGTTTCAATTTTCAGTGTATCATCACGTCATCATTGGTAACACCACTAACATATTATTCTCATCAGTTCAGAGAACAGAAGTAGAGGGCAAAACATGAGTCAAATTCTTTTCCCAAACAGGAAAACATTAGTTAACCAGTTTCTACAATATCAGACTGCCTACATTTCTCTCTGGAGGTAGATCCCAAAGTCAACTTAAATTTAACATTACCAAAGTTAACATTTTTCCCCCACCAGAAAGTAAACAAACTAGTAAACAGCCAAGCCAAACAAAACACGTAACAACCCAAAGACAGCTCCTTCCACAGCCCTGCATACTGCATTCATGGAAAGCCCATGCTTTCAGCCTTGCAACTTAAAAGCTTAAAACCCCCTTGGTTTTCTCTGTTTTTCCCATAACTCATATTCAGTTGAGTAGCATATTCTATTAGCTTTATCTTCAAAACAAATCCAGAATTCAATCACATTTCATAATTTCTGTTTTGCCTGAGTGTTTATAATATCATACTAACTGATCTCCTACTCCAAGCTTTCCCTTGAGTGTGCTGGATATATGGTAACTACAGTGATTACTTTAAAGTTATCTCACTCCTCCTCAGAAGGCTCTGGTGGCTTCACATGCAACTCAGAGTAAAATCCAAAGTTCTAAAAATGACTTTCAGGGCCATGGTGAAATTCCTTTACAATGTCTTTAAACTTCTCTCTAATTTTGGCAATAATAAAGATTGAAATAATAGGGCTACACATAGCTGATGAAAATAGAGGAGCCACTCAGTACTCTTTGAGGTCAGATAGCCTCATAATACATGTATTAATCATCTCTTCAGCCAAACTTGAAATATTTCTAAAAATACTGAGCATGCATTGTTGAAGATAGAATTCTATCAAGCAGGGTCAGCAATAAAGCTTTTATTTCCACATGGTCTGTAAAGGTAATTTTCTGGGCGCAAGCAGAGGGTTTCAGCTTCTGATCTAAAACTAGGCTTCCTTCACATACCACAATAATAATGGTGTATATCTATGAGCTTCCATAGAAACCATAACATATTTTAAGTATGGACTCCATTATTTTCTGGAAATAGATCTTAATGAAAGATTGCTGAAGAGAACATGACACCTCTGACAATCCAGCTATGACTAGGTTATATTATATCATGATCATTTTTATTTATATACCATACCATGAGCATTTTTCATGTTGATACATAAACTTGGCCCCAAGCCATGTCTGAACAATAGAATTCTATCTGGCTTAACAATTCACTTGGTATGATTTGTTGTGACCTGTCTACATGATTCTCTAGCAATGGATGTCTTAATGAGCCACAGAAAACTGGATGAGCCAATTCATAGTTGCTTTCACCTACTGTATCCATGACCTCAATTAAAGATATAGATTGCTTCTAAGCATTGCTCATTTGTAGAGACTCAAACAATAGCATAAAATGTTCTCATTAATTTATTGATCAAATTGAGAACATATATATCAGACATTTCTGCACTGAAGGTATTATTTTACCTATGGCGATATAGCATAATTTGATTGAGAGCAATTGCTGCTATCTGCTGTCAATTATCTAATTAGTAAATTCTACCACATAGGCTACCAATTACATTAAAAAAAAAGTAGCAGTGCTTTAAATTCTCCATTCAAAACTGCCACTGAATTTCAGAATGTCGCAGAGTTTGCTTGAAAAGCACATCTTCAATTGCCATGTATATATGCCCTAGGATAAGTAATAAAAACAGTTAACCTAATATTTAGTTCACATAAAATTATTGAAAACAAAAATTGAAAATGAAAGAGGTAAAGGAAAGCACCTATAAAAGTAAACTTAACGTCAACATCATGTTAACAATATATCACACAAAGGTTTTACTTCTTTTAACTATATAAGAAGATTAAGGAGTTATTAAATGTCATGTTTTTTTTAATCATTCATTTATTGAATGAGTATTAATTGAGAATGATTTTATACAAAATACTGAATTTAAAGATCATGGGTAGATGATAAGATAGGAGACACTTTTGACTATAATATAGATGACACTAATGTACACAATTAAATTATAAACTATAATGTAATAACTTGAAAGAATTAGTGACAAAGATTCTCTCCTTGACCAAAATCTTCTTGGGTTCCTCTGAACTATATTCTCAGGTAGGCCATGACATTTGGGCTTTCACATTCACCTCTGCATTGTCCAGTTTTAACTGAATCCTGCTAAATCAGTTTAACATGAGTTTCTCATCTCTCATATCCCCATGTTTCCCTCATGTTTTCTCTTGCTGATTTTCCGTCCATCCACATTCCCTCACCCAGATATTTGGCTATAATTTGCCATTTTCCTTACTGTTCAAAGTTGGGCAAGATTTTTCTTTCCTAATACAAAACTTCACTGCAGTTGTCTCCCTGTGTACCTATCACAATAGTCCACATTAAGTAAAGTCTACCTTAGCAGGCATTAACAAATATTATGATTATTTTTTTCTTTAATACTGCTAAGCACTATTATCATTAGAGATGAGCTTTTGTTCTGTAGAGAAATACACAATTAAAATGATAATGCAAAAGTTCAGTTCATTCTTGAAGAATAGATACAATTTAATCTGGTAGAAATAGGTATAAATGAAGGTTGCTCCACAAAGAAGAATACAAGGAGCATGGGTGATTGGTTTGCATTAGTGATAGTGAACCACGTGTTCAGGCTAACATCTTAACATGCCATTCAAACAATGAAATTTTGACAGCCTGCGAATAAAATACTGATTTTTCTAAAGCTTCCTCTTCTTTATTTACACTGTGTCTTGGGAAAATATAAGAACTACACAGTTGACATTTTGCAGTCCAGTACAATGTATAATATAAAATGTAATGATTGTCAAAAATCACTGGGAACAGGGACATAGACTCTTTGTTCTTTGATTTAACTTTTTCTTTTTTGTTGGCATCTACTTATATAATTCTAGTATATTATAGCTTTACTATTTGACTCCAGTATTTCCCCATTCTAATACATATTTTATGCAACTTCTTATCATTTTGAAAATAATTTATGTAGGTTTTATTTATAGAACAACTAGTTATTAATAACCTACCATGTGGCAGCTTCTTTGTTAAGTACTGGGAGAATCATGACTCTTGTGGACCATACATTATGCATTTTGAACTTCGCCAATTCTAAAAAAAAAAAAAAAAAAAAAGATTTATTTATTTTGTTTGCCTAGTGCAATATTTTCCAAAACCTATTCCATACTAAATCAGAATATCCAGGAAATATGTATTTTTAGCAAGTTCATTGAGTATCTTCCTAAAATCATGTTGAAGAAAAATGCCTATTGGTTCTAATTCATTTACTCTTCCATCTAAATTACACAATTCAATTATAGTATTTTTTAACTTATCTCTTCAAATCACTTTCAAGTGGTGAAAGATTTATATACACCCTTTATTCAATCCAACCATCACAGGCCTCAATCTTTCCTTTGTATATATAAAATTATTACCTAGTCTTCAAAAGCTAGCACAGGTTAAAATTTGTTTATCATAATTTTTCTTACACAATTAAGGCCAAACTAGGCCTTTGCACATTTTGGACTTTTACATACAATGGGGCATGACATTATATTGTTTATATTAATTTAAAAAATCCAATGTCAATATTGGTAAATGGTTTTAAAAATCGGTCTGTAAATTCCAGTGAAAGATAAAGCTGAAAGATGATGCTGAAAGTCTCATATAAATGGGAATGACAGGATTGAATAGTAATCATTTGGTTCTTCAGCAAGTGAAGTTTGAATAAGTGATAACGAATATTAAATGGTAATCTAGATTTTTAATTGGTCCCAGATTCTTAGAGCCAGTTCGTTTGTACACAGCAATGCCAAGAGTACAACATTAAATTCAAATAGAACCTCCTAAGATAAGCAGAAATGTATTAAACATAAGACAGGAGAAAAGTTGAAAGAAGCCCTCTTTTTGATGGCAATGATGAAGAATTTAAAGTAATCTGGAGTAGCAACAATAGCTAGAAGCCTAAGGGCACTGGTATGGATTGAACTGTGTACTCCAAAATTCCTATTTTGGAGCCCTAACCCTCAGTGTGATTGTAATTGGGGAAAAGACTTTTATGAAATACCTGGAATTAAACCTGGTGGTGAGGGTGGGATCTTCATGATGGAATCAGTGTCCTTTTAAAAAGAAACACCAGATAACATGAATTCCAGCTTTCACTATCTCTTCCCGTCTTTCTCCACCTCTCTCTATATATATATTTTTCTCTCTCTCTTTCTGCCATTGGAGGAGCAAAAAGAGGGTCTGCAAATAAGGAATAGGGACCTCATCAAAATCTGACAATGCTGGCAACCTGACCCCAGATTTCCAGCCTCTAGAATTGTGAGGAAATAAATTTCTATTGTATAAACTACCCAAGTCAGTGGAAACTCGTGACAGCCTAGAGAGTGTATTATAGGTATTTCCAACTCAGGACATACCAGTATGAGCCCCTATTTCAACTGTGTCATGTGTTTTTTAAGATAAAAACATTAAAACAAAAATAGATAACACAAATAGATAAAATTACTCCAGACACTATAAGAAAAAATTATTACTTAGATGGAATGAAGAGAAAAAAATGTCTGATTGTACATTAGGAGAGACACACTTTCAAACAGAAAGGAACTGTAGAAAATCATGGAGTAATGATACTGTATCTTTAACATCAAACTTAAGAACAAACTGAAAATTAGTTTATACTCTGAGACCAGATTAACATGTATTAAGTTCATGAATGTTCTGCAAAAACTATTAGAATAACAATATATTTGAATTTTCAATGCTTTTGCTTTTATCTCAAAGTATAAACCACGTAGCAATACCTTTAAGTTTTAATGAATTTAAATTATAATTTAATTTGTGTTACTGAAATATTTCTTATAAATGATACAAGGTACTATTTTCATTTCTTTCTTCAACATTATTAGGTTAGCATTTGATGTTTGGTTTTACCTCTGAAACAAAACAGATGTTTCCTAAAGTGTACATAAAATTTAAAGCCTCATACAATGTAATGGATTATTGTTTTAATTATTATGAAACTGTTTTCAGAAGTAAAGTTGCCTTTGGGGCTAAAAATTCTATAAAATGACATCTAAATTATTCTACTTTTTCTAAAGAAAAAGAATACCTTATGTTGGAAATCGTGTAAAAAATATCTCAAGATAAAGCACAAGATAATAAATTAGGCTCTAAAAATGCTGTATCCTGATTACAGCTTCTTCTGATATTTTGCCCAGATTTGAAAGAATCTAAAATATGCACAACCATGTATTCAGCATTATTTCTTACAGAAGAAATACGTGATTTCCAGTTGACAAAGTGGTATAAATAAGTATAGTAGCTATAAATCATGTTTTCTGTTAAGAGAAACAACTATGAGGAGGATGGAAATATACTCTCTATTTGGAGAAACACAAATTTAGTGCATGGGTTGAAATATTGATAATGTGTCTCTCATTTAATAGGTTTCTTTGTCAGGTGAAAATGCAGAGAAAGTATAATTCCTTTTGGTCTGTTTTTTTTAATACAGCATCTTTCATTGGTTATAATCATATGTATTATAGCTTTTTGCCTTTACGCATTATGTCTTACGTTATGAAAGTATATCGAGTGGATAGTATCAAAATGAAACAAGTATTATGTTCATGAATCAAAATAAATTGAATTAGAACAAATTTTGCTTGTTGAAAAATTACTCATTTCTAAAGTAAACTAGGCTGCAAAAGGAAAAAAGGGTGGCGGGGTGAGGAGTGTATTGTTAACAAATAAATTCTATACTCTTGAATGTGTTGAAGTTAAATGATAAACGTGATGAATCTGAAAATAAAGTTGAAACAAGCTACACAGGAAATAAAATCATATAAAGGAAATAAAGAGAGAGCAAATCATTAACATATTTCTGTAAATTTATTTTACTTTGATTTGTTCCTCCATTCTAACTGGAGGCAAGTTTTAACTAGTAACTAGTAACATAGAAACATGAGAAGGCTAGGTTTTTTTTTGGTTTGTTTTTGGGTTTTCTTTTTTTTTTTTTTTTTTTTGCCCAAAGACACTCAAAGCTAATTATCAATATTTTGCCCTCACTCTGAAATGTTCCTTTTATTTTATTTCAACAATTCACTGTCATTATTGATCTGAATAAATCAAGAACCATGTAGATCAAGAAGTTTGCAAAAATTTTTCACATTTTGGTAATAAAGCTACCTCTTCCCAGATTACACATTTAATAAAATCATGGCAGAAAAGCATTTTTTCTCCAATTGATGAGGCCATATTCATGCTATATCTTTCATTATAAGAAACAAAATAATCAATTATTTTTTAAACTGTTGTGATGATTTTCTGGCAATATTTAATAAAATATTAAATATTTCTGCAAACCAAAAACATAAAAACATCTCAGTAAAAATTATTTTTAAAAATCTTATTAAATATAGTCTAATTGGCAGAGGGTTTCAGGGAAAGTATTGGCATATGTGTGCGGTCCATTAATATTTGTGTATATTTTAAAGGGGAATTAGAAGAAAAGAGAAAAAAGACTTATGGAGTTATCTGCTACTGAATAAAACTTCAAAATTCAAAGTTTAAATCACTACTTTGTACATAAGAGAAAGACATAAATAACTTAAGCAACTTGTTTATGTCCCAAAGACAGTGTGTAAATGTTTGCACTTAGTGTTTTACTATCTAATGGTTTTCAGAAACTACTGAATTTTGCCAAAACAATACTGGAAAAAGACTTCATGAAAAGTAGTGTCTTGAATGAAGACTCTTAGCTAATGTCCTCTGTCTCCGATGTAAGTAAGAACAGAAAGGAAAGGAAAGTGGCTGGGCTTTGTTTTTTTTCATCAGCTTAACTTTGTCATAAAGAGTTATTTCCATTTAGACTTTTAAGTTATTTATAATAGTTTAATTTTTATATACGTTAAGTTCTGGGGTACATGTGCAGATCTTGCAGGATTGTAACATAGATATACACATGCCATGGTGGTTTGCTGTCTCCATCCCCCTGGCACCTACATTAGGTATTTCTCCTAATGTCATCCCTCCCCAATCTCCCCACCCACTTCTGTCCCTCCCCTATATCCCAAACCCCCCAACAGACCCCAGTGTATGATGTTCCCTTCCCTGTGTCCATGTGTTCTCATTCTTTAATAACCACTTATGAGTGAGAACATGCTGTGTTTGGTTTTCTGTTCTTGTGTCAGTTTGCTGAGAATGATGGTTTCCAGATTCATAAATGTCCCTGCAAAGGACATAAACTCATCCTTGGCTGTGTTGTATTCCACGGTGTATATGTGCCCACATTCTTTATCCAGTCTATCATTAATGGGCATTTGGCTTGGTTCCAAGTCTTCGCTATTGTAAACAATGTTATGATGAACATACGTGAGTATGTGTCTTTATAATTGAATGATTTATAATACTTTTGGTATACACCCAGTAATGGGATTGCTGGGTCAAATGGTATTTCTCTTTCTAGATCCTTGAGGAAATGCCACACTATCTTCCACAATGGTTTAACTAATTTACACTTCCACCAACAGTGTAAAAGCATTCCCATTTCTCCACATCCTCTCTAGCATCTGTTGTTTCCAGATTTTTTTAATGATCACCATTCTAACTGGCATGAGGTGGTATCTCAATGTGGTTTTGATTTGCATTTCTCTAATGACCAGTGATGATGAGAATTTCTTCATATGTTTGTTGGCCACATAAATGTCTTCTTTTGAAAAGTGTCTGTTCATATTTCATCTACTTTCTGATGAGGTTGTTTGTTTTTTTCTTGTAAATTTGTGCAGAGCATTTAATGAGTCTGTCTTGGGAAAAGGAAAGGGAAAAACACATTTTTTTGTTGTTGTTTTAGATAAGCAGCTAAGCCATTTGCAGAAGGGAAAAATGTCATGGGAAAATGAAAAATAGCTAATGTCTATAGCACATTAAATATCTAAGTAGGTGGGTTCAATGGCTCACGCCTGTATTGGGAGACCCAAGCAGGTAGATCATTTGAGGTCAGGAGTTCAAGACCAACCTGGTCAAGATGGTGAAACCCTGTCTACTAAAAATACAAAAATTAGCTGGGTATGGTGGCAGGTACTCCCAGTTACTTGGGAGGCTGAGACAGGAGAATCACCCGAACCCAGGAGGCGGAGGGCACAGTGAGCCAAGACTGCACCACTGCACTCCAGCCTATGTGACAGAGCAAGACTTCAT
>NW_016107845.1:1074220-1114552 GCF_001604975.1 Cebus imitator | reverse complement strand
GAAGGAGGTCAATGGTAGATTGATGGGATAGCATTGAATCTATAAATTACTTTGGGCAGTATGGCCATTTTCACAATATTGATTCTTCCTAACCATGAGCATGGAATGTTTTGTCTTCTGTTTGTGTCCTCTCTTATTTCCTTGAGCAGTGGTTTGTAGTTCTCCTTGAAGAGGTCTTTCACATCCCTTGTTAGTTTTATTTCCTGGTATTTTATTCTCTTTGTAGCACTTGTGAATGGGTGTTTGCTCATTATTTCTCTCTCTGTTATTGGTGCATAGGAATGCTTGTGATTTTTGTACACTTATTATGTATCCTGAGACTTTGCTCAAGTTGCTTATTATCTTAAGGAGATTTGGGGCTGAGACTATGGGTCTTCTAAATATACAATCCTGTCGTCTGCAAATAGAGACAATTTGACTTCATCTTTTCCTAGTTGAATATCCTTTATTTCTTTTTCTTGCCAGATTCCTCTGGCCAGAACTTCCAATTCTATATTGAATAGGACTGGTGAGATAGGGCATCCTTGCCCAGTGCCAGTGTTCAAAGGGAATGCTTCCAGGTTTTGTACATTCCATCGATACCTAGTTTATTGAGAGTTTTTAGCATAAAGGACTATTGAATTTTGTCAAAGACCTTTTCTGCATCTGTTGAGATAATTGTGTGGTTTTTGTCTTTGGTTCTGTTTATATGATGGATTATGTTTATAGATTTGCATATGTTGAACCAGCCTTGCATCCCAGGGGTGAAGCTGGCTTGATCATGATGGATAAGCTCTTTGATGTGCTGTTGGCTTTGGTTTGCCAATATTTTATTTAAGATTTTTGCATCAATGTTCGTCATGGATATTGGCCTGAAATTTTCATTTTTAGTTATGTCTCTGCCAGGTTTTGGTATCAGGATAATGTTGGACTCATAAAATGAGTTAGGGAAGATTCCCTCTTTTTGAATTGTTTGGAATCATTTCAAATGGAATGGTACTAACTCCTCTTTGTCCCTCTGGTAGAATTTGGCTGTGAACCTGTCTGGTCCTGGACTTTTTTGGTTGGTAGGCTATTAATTGCTGCCTCAACTTCAGACCTTGTTATTGGTCTATTCAGGGATTCAACTTCTTCTTGGTTTAGTCTTGGGAGGTTCTAAGTGTCCAGGAATATACCCATTTCTTCTAGATTTGTTGGTTATGTGCACAGAGGTGTTTGTAGTAATCTCTGATTATAGTTTGTATTTCTGTGGAATCGGTCATGGCATCCCCTTTATCCTTTTTTATTGCATTTATTTGATTCTTCTCACTTTTCTTTTTTATTAGTCTGACTAGCAGTATATCTATTTTGTTGATCTTTAAAAGAAAAAAACAGCTCCTGGATTCATTGATTTATATGCACCCAATGTTGCTGAGGAACAATAGTAGCCACCATGAAATGGCCATACTCAAATCTCTTCCCATAATCACCTAATTTCTTCTCAAGGTGTTCTTGCTGTGTTTTAGTTGAATATAGTGAAATTTTCAATTTTGCCACATAATGTTAAATAACTGGAAGTTGCTTAATTCACGATAAGAAAGTGTCCCAGTAACTTAGGATACTCTGGGCTAAGAAATCATGTGAGGCACTTCCTAGTAATGCTTTATGCATCTGCTTGTGGCTGGACCTGAGTGAAGAGTTGGTAACCTCCTACAGTAGTGCCTTGCTTATTTTTGTCTTTTACTTTGTTTTTATTATTGATTATTAATTACGTTCATTAAAATTCACTCTGCGTTGTACAGCTCTATGGTCTTGGCAAATGCACAGTTATGTGTCCATTACCATAGGCATGATCACAAAGAGTTTCATTACATTAAAATTTTTTCTGTGCATTCCATTTATAGTCAATTGCTGCCCCTTCCTTTTACCACTGGCAACCACTGATCTACTTTCAGTCCCTATAGTTTTGCCATTTGTAGAATGCCAGACAAATAGAATCAGATAGCATATCGCCTTTTGAGTTTTCTTTCTTGCACTTAACAAATTGCATGTTGATGCTTATACTGATAATCCACTACTTTTTATTGCTAAGAGTCATTTGAGTGTGTGAATGTATCAGTTTATATAACGAGAATGACATATGCTTCTTATGTTTCCAGATTGATTATAAATAAAGCTTCTGTAAACATTTCAGTACAGATTTGTGTGTGTAAATATCCATTTTCATTTTTTCTCAGGCAAATATCCCGAAATGGATTACTGAGTTATCAGTTCAGTGTATAGTAATTTTGCAACAAACTACAAAACTGCTTTCCAAAATGGCTGTGTAGTTTTGCACTCCTGTCAGCAAAGTAGGAGAGTTTCAGCTATTTTGCATCCTTGCAAGTCCTTGGCATAGTCAGTTTTATTTTGGTTTTAGTCATTTTAATAATTGTGTATTAGCATTTTATTATTTGTATTTTTTTATTTTCCTAGAAATTTGTAATGTTTAGTGTTATTATGAGTATGAAATTGATATTCTTTCTAGCTCTCTGTGTTCTGATACATGATGGAAGTCAAGTGTTGCTTTCGACTGCTTTATTAATGCAAAACATGACAATAAAGTTTATCTAAGGAAAAGTTCAGCATTTAAAACATCACTAGATCTTTAAATTAATGTTGATAAACATTTAAAGTGGTAATATAATCAATAGTCAAAAGGTTATGTTTTGTCATTATTTCTGATTATGAGGATACTTATGATGTACTTGATCTAATAATTGTTCATTTAAAAAATTAATTCCCAGCTATAGCAAAAGTATACATGATAATTTTACTCTGATAAGAGGAAGTCACAGATGAAATATTGCTCTGATCCAAACCCTGAGAGCAAGGTAAATAAACTACAAAACCAAAGTTTAAAAAAATCCATTATAATTTTTGAGAAACCACAGAAACCTAAATGAACTAAATTCCAGGAAATAATATGCCTCTCTCAGGAACAAACAGACCTGTGATATAATTATTGGAAAGGAAGGAGTTAGGTTCTTCATTTAGAGAGGACATGCTTGTGTACGTACATTATTATTTCAGATTTTCAAATAATTACTAGAATTAGTAGTTCTTATTGCCAGGTGGCAGAAAACAAAGAATGCACAAACTTTTGTATTACTGTGCTTTAGAAATAAAGCAGAAAATAAAAACAAATACAATTTTTAATAATTTTCAAAGCATATCAAATTACTATGAAAAGCATAACAAAATATGTCCGTGATCTATGCATTAATACTACAACATATTGCTGAGAGAAGTTAAAGAAGACCTAAATAATACTACCTTACACATGGTATATGGGATGTACTTGGTTTGAAAGACTCAATAAATTTAACTCATCCATTCTTCTTAGGAATATTTATGGTTTCAATGCAATATTAATAAAAATACTAGCAGACTTTTGAAGAAATTTCTATGCTAGTATTAAAATTTATATAAAAACGTAAAGATTTAAAATAGCCCAAATAATCTTGAAATGGAAAAAAATGTGTAAATCTTACTTAAAATAAGTAAAAAATTACCATGAAGTTATAATAATCAAGGAACCTTATTATTTGTGAAAGAATAGACCAAAGATCTATGAACAGAATAGATTCCAAACATATATCTGAAGATTTATAGTCTGCTAATTTTTGACTAAAATGTCAGGTCAATTTAATGAGGAAGGTAAAGTACTTTTTTATAGTTATTACTGGAAAAATTGTCTGTCTTTAGCAACATAATAAATAAGTAGAAAGTAGATTCTCTACCCTGCTCTAAACAAAAAAAAATAATTTGAGAAAATTATAGTGCTAATGTAAAACTACTAAATATTTTTAGAATAAGCAAGATAATACATTTGAAGCCTTTGGCTAGGGAAAAATTTTCTCAGGTAAAACATAAAAAGCACTAAAAATTGATTAGATTGTATTAGAGTTAAAAACTTTCTGCTCATTAAATGACATCTATAGAAAATTAAATAGAAAAATTTTACACTAGAAGTTTTTTTTTTTTTTCATAAATGCATCTTTAAAAAGCCTCTTATCCTACTTATGAGTGAGAACATGGAGTATTTGGTTTCCTGTTCTTGTGCTAGTTTGCTGAGAACAATGGTTTGCAGCTTCACCCATGTCCCTGCAAAGGACATGAACTCATCCTTTTTTATAGTTCCATACTATTCCATGATGTATATGTGCCACATTTTCTTTATCTGGTCTATCATTGATGGGCATTTCAGTTGGTCCCAAGTCTTTGCTATTGTGAATAGTGCTGCAATAAACGTATGTGTGCATGTGCCTTTATAGTAGAATGATTTAAATAATGAGAACACGTTGACACAGGGAGGGGAACATCACACACTGGGGCCTTTCAGGGTGGGTAGTGGCTAGGGATAGCATTATGGGAAATACCTAATGTAGATGACAGGTTGATGGTTGCAGCAAACCACATGGCACGTATATACCTATGTAACAAATCTGCACGTTCTGCACATGTATCCTGGAAATTAAAGCATAATTTTAAAAAGCGTTTTATCTGTAATATATGAAGAATCAAACTAAATGCCTAACAGTGACAGATTGGAGAAAGAAAATATGGCATATATACACCATGGAATACTATGCAGCCTTAGATAAATGAGATTATGTCCTTTGAGGAAACATTAATGGAGGTGGAGGCCATTATCCTTAGCAAACTAATGCAGGAACAAACAAAAAAACAAATATGCATGATCTCACTTATAAGTGGGAGGTTAACTGATGAGAACACATGGACACAAAGAGGAAAATGGACATGGGCCTATTGGAGGGTGGACGGTAGGAGGAGGAATATGGTCAGAAAAAAACAACTATTGGGTATTACTGTTAGTAGTAATCTGTACAAAAAACCCCTGTGACACAAGTTTACCATGTAACAAAACTGCATATATACCTATGAACCTAAAATAGAAGTTTTAAAAAAATTATATATAATTTTTTTTTAATTTAGTGAGAACAAAAAACTCAGTTGAAACTGGGTAAATTTAAACAGGCATTTAACCAGAGAAGTTGTATGAATGACCAATAAAAATATGAAAAGATGTTTTGTTATTTAGTTCATCAAGAAAATACAAATTAAAATCACATTAAGATACCTTTATCTCCTAGTAGAATGGCAAAAATAAAAAGGCTAGACAATTTTTAAATTGTTTGAATTTTGAAATATTTTCTGGAATATGGATCCACCAGAACACTCAAAATTTGCTGATGGGAATATTTAATTATGTAGCTATTTTGAATAACTGTTTGACAGTTTCTAATAAAGATAAACATGAATATAGCCAATAATGTATCAGTATTTATGCCAGGAATAAAAAAAATATGTCCGTAAAACAACTTGGGAAATAGTGTTTATAACAGACTTATTGGTAATAGCATTAGAGTAAAAACAACTTTAATTTCCATCATCAGGAGAATAAAATCCTTCTGTTTTAGTCATAAGTGAAATATTATTCAAATATTGAAAGGTGTGAACTACTGTTACAAGATGAATAGTGTCCAATATAGTATGTGAAGGGAAAGAAGCCAGACACAAAAAGCCAGATTGTGATTTCAAGGATGTTAAATCTAAAAACAGGCAAAATTAATCTATAGTTTTAGGAATACAAAATTACTTGCCTCTTGTAGAGAATAAATAGACTGAAAGGAGCAAGAAGTAACTGGAAATATAAAAATGGCCTATCTCTTGTTTTTTGAGTTGTGGTTACATTAGGTTATACAACTGTTAAAATTTGCCAAGCTAAAAGGTAAAATATGCGCATTTTATTTTATGTAATTTAAAATAATTTAAATGTTAATAAAATAAAATATATTTGTAGAAAAACAAAACAAAACAATATCTGTGCTCTTATTAGCCTTTTGTTTTGCTGTTGTACTTCAATTCTGGAAATGTGTCTCCATCGTTAAGGTTATTATCTTTAAATCTTATTTGTAGACTGTTTCTGCATATATGACATAGGTCATTATCTTCAGCAGACCATCTTTGTGAAGTCTGATTTATTTCATGCTTTCTAGTTTTATTTCATTTCTAATTGACAGGTAATAAAGTACATATTTATGTGGGACAGTGGGATCTATACTTGTATCCATTGTGGAATGATCAAATCAATAGGACATTTAAATTTGAGATTAAAATTGTATTTTCAAAATTACCTCTCTCTAATCAGTTCTTTACACAATTCCTTGGTTGGTGGAGGAGGGGAAGAACCAGAAAGGATAATTAGCACAATTTTCTGTTGTAGCCATTAGGATTGAGCTGTTTCTTCAATCTGACTTAAATACTCCAAATTTTCCTTTCGTATTCATGCCCCTCACTCAACCCAAATATTCTCCTCCCTTGATATCTATCCATATTTCATGCATATGACAAATCCCTTTTAAAATTATACTTCCTTCATAATTGCAGAATTTTATTACTGCAGTCACTGATTGAGTCCCGCTTCTAGTGCTTAGTGTTTATATTTCTTTTACTTGTTTCTTTCCCCTCACATCCTCAGCCACACTCTTATTGATAATAGTGATAGTATATCAATTTATCTTTCCCCTTATTACCTGATCAAAATAAGTGACAGATGTTATAAGCTAAATTTATTTAGTGTTAAAGTACTCCAGGACTTAGATAAAGTAATATATCAATGATATAATATTTAGGCATTTAGATAGAATAAAGTAATATATTAATAACATAATATGTATCTATCTTCAGTAATTTCTTAAAAATTTAAGTGTTATCCTTCCAGGAATTTTTGACAAAAGCAGTTTATTAATTTTTCTTTTGATCTTTTTAGGATAGAGAACACTTGGTCACAATGATAGGGTCTGGCAACTTGGTGTTATGTTTGATTTTTCTATGAACATTTTTCTCTTAAATCGGTGTATAATTTTATGACACACAGCAGAGGATGACTACGTGTGTGTGCTGAAGCGGGTGGAATATGGAGATTAGTGAGGCAGGCAGCATTTGTTTCCAGGGCTTCTATGTTTTCCTGGCAGGGAACCCAGCTGCCTGCAGCCCTGGTCTTCACAACCCTTGGTCTAAAGTGAAACAAAGAACAACTTTGAAATTCTGTATGAACATGTCAGGAATGATGACTAGACCATATGATCTACTATTCTCAAAGGTCAAGTGGGTATTAGTATGATTCATGTTCTTGCTGAGCACTCATAGCTTTCCAAAGGAGTAGTTCTCAAAACGAAAGCATCACAAATAAAAATGATAAAGGAAACAAAAATAAGACGGATTGATTGGCAAATTAACAATGGATGTGCACTTTGAAGGATGTTTTCTAGAGAAAGCACCTACTACTTTTTTATGACCTCTGATTTTTATTAAAATCCTTGTTCTTATGTACTCTGGTCCCTCCCCTGCCTTCTATCTTTGTTCTGCTTGGTATTGGAGAAAGCTCTCTCCTTCAGAGATCCATATCACTAGTTTCCTGATAAATTTGGCCAGTGGAAGACACTGAGGGGGAATTGGCAACCAGGGGAAGGGAGAAGACAGAATGTCTCTCCTTCTGTCTTTGCCTCTCCTAAAGTCACTTCATCATCTCTGAGGTTCTGGCTTCCATGCGCAAGGCTTATCAAATTTCTAGCTTCCTTTGGATAATCTTGGCACCTGGACACTGGTAACACTGCCAGACTTACTAGTTTCTCTAGTCTAAAATGTTAGAGAGTGTTGCTGCTAGTTTCACTGTTGCTGTTAATCTCAAGATCACTTCACAGTCCCATTTGCTTTAATATAATAGCTCTTTTATCAAAGTATAGTCATTTCCAATAATTAAATATCCTATTTTCCTCATTAGATTATGACTTAGATCTATTTTATTCTATTAGAATCTTCACCATTGTTCAAAGTCCATCTTAAATGCTTTTCTTGTTTTTTAAAAACAAAAAATCACCTCTTTCTTTTTAATACTTTGTTCTATTTATACTCAACACAATTTCATGTTGATAGTAGTTTTATGCAAGGTTGCCTATTTTAAATGGCTATTTGTAGAGAAATATGTCTCATTTATTTTCGTATCTTCCAATATACAAAAATGTCGAAGATGTAACATCTTTCCTACAGTGCATTCTCACATATATTATATAACTGACAAATGTTTATTGCAGTGAAGTAAAATAAATATCCAGGATGTGCTATGTCATAGATGAAAAAATCAGAAAACAGTAAATTTGGAATTTCTTGAAAACAGAGACAGTTATAAACTGAATTATAGCAAATTATCCATTAATGTATTAATATAATTTGTACTGTTATTTTGCCTGGAATAGTGCTGGTTTATGCATATTTTCTCAGTCTAATTATTATAAGTACTTCATTTCATTCACTAAGGTATCTAATTTTGAAGAATAAAAGTATACATTGTCATAGTTATAACCCAAAGTACCAAATACAAGAAAAAACAATAGTTTATATACCAAATATATATTTTTTTACTTTCTTTTTTTTGAGACAACATTTTGCTCTTGTTGCCCAGGCTGAAGTGCAATGGCATGATCTTGGCTGACTGCAACCTCCGCCTCTTGGGTTCAAGTGATTCTCATGCCTCAGCCTTCTGAGTAGCTGGGATTGCAGGGCCTTGCCATCATCCCTGGCTACTTTTTGTATTTTTAGTAGAGACAGGGTTTCACCATGTTGGCCAAGCTGGTCTTGAACTCCTCAGGCCATCCACCCACCTCGGCCTCCCAAGTACTGGGATTACAGGTGTGAACCACTGTATAGGGCCCCAAATAATATTTTTTAAATCATGAGGTCCTGAACCAAGTTCAAGAATGAACAATGAGAAAGGAAATGACTTGTAGGGTTTCTTATTTGTTCTTTTTCAAGACTTTTGAGGCTGTTAAAAAAATAAACCTGAGTAAACTGAACTGAGAGACTCAAATTATCACTGTAAATAATTCTTATAAAGAATATCTTCTCATCACAGTAACCTGGAATTGTGTACTTGCCTGACCAGTATGTGGTAGATGACTCAGGCTGAGATGGAACATTGGAAAAATAATAAGTAAGAGAAAATGGGCAGTGAGCATCAGACAGTGGAAGAATTTACTTCCCTAATGAGGCATGGGTGTTCAGACAGACACAAGGCAAAGAATGGCAAGTGCAGGTACTCACTTGTATAAATACAATTTCAATATTCAATCATGCTCCTTAAGATGCACACTAATATTTAATATGCTAGTAAAAACCACTATGTAACATTTATGGCTTTTTTCCCCCTTAAACTAGAAAGCAAGTTAAGGCTCATACTTCCTGAAAATTAATCTTTAATTATCATCTCTGGGGATTAGGCAGATTTCAGTCATTCAACACAGATTGATTGTCTACAAAAAAGATTAGTATGATGCTAAATGCCTGGTATAGAGTGTTGAATTAAGCACGCACAGTATCTGCCCTTTTAGAGCTTTATGTCTCTTGAAAAAATAGTCATTAAGCCAGGAAACAAAGCAAAAATATGTGAATATAGAATATGAAACTTTCCTTTGCATTTACATTGTTTTCAACCTTTACAGAGCATGTTTTAAATGCCATTCAGATGTAGGGATAAGAATAATGAAATGAGAATCATTTTTCAAGCTAGTGCTACCTCTACATGGACCTGGTTTATTACATAGTTCCTTATTATGAGCTGTGACCTTGAGTTTACAGAAAGAAGGAAAGGAGAAAAAAAATCATTTAGAAATATCCTGACTGTATTAAAAATTCATGGAAGGAATTAAAATCCATGCAAGTTATTGGCAAAAAAGAATGCAATGATAAAGATTTCCCAGGCTTCTGCATGAAATCAGACTTAACTTTAACAACAGCAGCCAACATTTCCCAGGCTTCTACATGAAATCAGAATGAACTTTAACAACAGCAGCCAACCTGCCATGGTACTCCCAGGTTGTCTGAAGTCACAAAGAAACAGAAGCCTATTTTTAAGATACAATTTGATGGAAATAAGATGTCCTTTGCTCAGAATAAAAAATAATATATCTAGATTTAAACAATGACAAGGAGACAGTTGTTTAAGGAAGCAAAGCTAAGGAGAAAAGATAATTAATTTTGATGCTGGTTACTAAGAAAGTTAATTTCACCTCTCTCAGCCTTCATTCCCACCCGCTACCTTTCCATTCAAACATCCCACCTGCTACCTTTCCATTCAAACATTGATCTTACAACTTCTAGCTTTATGACCAAATTTCAGAATATCTGCAGGGCAAAGTCTCTGAAATTGATTTACTCAAGGCTATTCAAAGACAAACTCAGGAAGGTGGATCTCACATCTCTCTTTCATTACATCCAGATGATGAGGTTTATCCAGAACTCCAAAAACAGAATACTATGAAATTAGATCCTGTACTCTGAAAGCTCTGAACTTTTTATTGCCAGGTTAAAATTGGTAACAGTTAGCTCTTGAGTACCAGGTAAGAAGTGAATCTTCATAGATCTTAACTGTATTTGTATAGTCAGTTTGTCCGCTGTGATTATTCCACTGCTTTAAATCTCTTCCCCCCTGTAAAATTATCTCTTAACTATTTCATTCCACAGGGCCTTACCTTGTCATGGGATCGAGTAGCTTTTACCATATTGTATGGCACTGAAAATGTACTCCTAATTTTGCCTATACCATTTTGTACTCACTGCTGTTATGTATATAACAAATTAATTTCAAGTACAATAAAATCCATTATTTCTAATTGTTAGACATTTTTTTAATTTATTAAACAGGTAGATTAATATTTTTGCCCGATTTTTGAAATATAAACATGAACTAATTTAATTTCCTTCTTCAAGTTTTACTTGAATCACTTAGAAATTGTATTAATTTCATATTTCTCTCTTGATTTATAAAATAAGGTATTTATTTTCAAATCTGATTTAATATAAATGTACTAGATTACTTTGTATAACCAATGATCCATCAATTTTATAATAATATAAATAATTAAAGACATATTTATGTTTTAGTGGTAACTGCTAAGTATTTAAATAGCTGTGCGTTCACTTACTCGGCACATCTAAATCATGGTAATTTTTTTAGGTTTTTGGTATAACAAATTTTTTTTTCCTTTTCATTCTTTTGCCCAAGTGAGAAATTGATTTGAAAGTATATGTGGACAACTGGAGAGAAACATGACCATGGTCACAATTTCTTCAACTAATGCAGAAATTTTAAATATTTTTTTCTCAAAATAAAACAAGCAGCAAAAAGAAAAACAATATTTTTAAACTGTAACAGTCTTAGCAACTAACTTGGTAAACCCTATTTATATTAAATGTTCACACATGGTTAATTTATGGCAGCAAACTTGCAAAAAAAATAATCGTTTCTTTGGCCTAAACCTGCTTTCATAAAAATTTTCATGTTTAATTTTAGGAGAGAATATTTATTGATTGTTATATTTCACCCATAAAAATCACACTCTGGGATTTTCAACTTTAAAAAAAGGCATTAACAAACCAATAGAGTAACAATCTAAATATTTACATAAAGTTGAAATAACTCAGGGAGAAGTTTTCTGGAATTCATTTTTTATGGTGTTCATTCTGGATTATAAACCACGATTATGTAATTTCCATTTTCATCTTGAATTCCAGACATAATGCAGGATTGGGTGAGGCAGATATCAGCTGAAGATGAAAACGTTTATTTCTAATAGTAATAATTTATCTTACTGAGCCATGTTACTGATGTTAATTATGTGTATCAGTCTGGTATTACGGAAAGTTCATGAACAGTGTTGCTAATCAGAGCTTAGTTCTGATGAGCAACAGAACTTCTGGTTCTGCCTCTTTCAAAATTACTTCACTCCTTCTCTTGTTCAAATTTTCTTCCTCATTATTGAGTATCCGCAATATGACATGGACATATTACCACCCCCAAGTATTTTTATAAAGATTAAATTAGATAATATATTTTAAATGCCAGACCCACAGTTGACTTTAAGCAAATAACAATGTCTTCTTTTGTTGTTTCTTTAAAATATATGTGTATATTTAATAGTTAAATTCAAGTGATTAGTTTGTTTCTAGAGGTTGTTAGAGATTCAAATTTCTAATGAGTTTGTTTAAAAACAATGTAATTTATATTTGATAGATATAGTTAAAAGTTCCCATTGCCCCTGGAAGCAGTTGTTGATATTCAATAGCTGCTGAGAAAATGATGCAGACAGGTACAGAGGAATGGGACACTGCCAGTCGGGAGGTGAGTTATTGTGTGTATAGGACTAGTATCCATTGTAATGAAGGCACCTACTTATCCAACTAATGTTGAAAATAAATCCAAGAGAATCAGTATATTTAGAATTTTATGAATCAGCTTTACATTTACATGATATTTCCATGCCTGAATTAAAAGTCATATCACTTGGGAAAAAGGTAGTGTGTGGTAATTCAAACTGTTGTTCTTTTTAGATAGAAATCAACCTTATTAACAACAACTGAATATATTGGCAATTTAGTAATTTTCCATTAAAAGGTAAAGCAGTCAACAATCATAGAAGAATTGAGATTGAGCCAGTTAGGCTTTTTCAACATTCAGTTTGTTTTCCCTTCCGTAGCCTTTCTTATTCTGAGTGCATAGATGATGTAAGTGTAGGCATGCAAATCTCTTCCTTTGAGAGCTGTAATTCAATGCAGTGTATAATTGCAGTGTCCATCTGGCACAGTCCCACAAAAGCACATGTAGCAGTTTAGTTATAAAAATGTTCAGGTGCCAGGATGCCAGATGTTTTACATGGTTGTCATCTTTGGATTTCCTTTCATTTTATCACCTAAAGAACCTCACTTTAATGACCTTCATGTTCATCATTTTTTACATTTTCTTCTGACCTCTGAAACATCAGAAAAATAAGCACAGTAAATAATTAGGGTGGAATATGCATAACTCTAGGTATATCTCCTACATGGTGTATAAATTATAAAGATTATTACATTACCTCAGAGACTTTTTTAATATTATAGTTTTGTATGTATTTAGCTATCATATCTAACTATGATCTTCCTTAGATGAGGATGTAAAAAGGTATTCAATGTGGTAAATAGTTTCTTGTGTTTTGGTGCACTCTTGTGAATTCATGTGAGTCTGGATAATCATAATTGCAACATATAGAGTAAGTCTTGAATCTGGATTCTACAAAACCCCCATTCTTTTCTTTTTACTGTTATTTTTGTAATTACTATGGAGGAACGTTATATACCTTTGACTAGCTTTAAGAACCAGATCTATGCAATGCTTATTGCTCCTTAGTTTGAATCTTTGTGTCATAATGCACAGAGAAGGTGCCCTGTTTAAAAAAAAAAAAAATCTGCAAGTTTTTAATGGAACATAAATAGCTGCTTTAAAGACAAGGACAAATAATCCAACAATAATTGTAATCTGTGTCTCTGGGTGTTTTGATCAGCAGAAGTATATCCAGCATGTATGTAACTGTAGAGGGTTTCCTAATTAATAATAGTGATGAAGCACTTTTGATAAATTGTGTAATGCTTAACCTCTTGCTTCTAAAATTCATTTTTCATTTGGACACAAAATTAAACTTGAAGGACTTTTTGTTATATAAAATTTCTGAATGTTTTTTAGACCTTTTATTTTTTTATTTATTTATTTATTTTTATTCTCAGTCCGTTGTCATTCGCTGGCTTGTAGATTGGGGATCTTTCATTTTTTAAACTGCAAATAATGGTTGCAGAATTCACTGAAATGTTGAGTTTAAAATGTTTTAGCAGTCAAAGAAAACACTACTGAATTTACTAATTGCTTCTCAATAGGCTGTCTCTCTAGATATCAGATACTAGTTGATAAAAAGAATTACTGGTGCCCTATAATCCTTAGTAAAAAAAAAATTTATATGCAATAGCCAAGAGCCATTAATAGTAGTGGACAATGATGTTGTTCTTAGAGAGAAATATTTTACTTAAGGAGTTAGATCTTTCCTTTCTCTCATGTCCTTTAGTCAGACTCCTTAGATATAGAATCACCAGCCTCCTGGCAAGTATTTGTTTCTCTCACATTTCTAATAAGTTGCCAAATAGAGCAGAATGACTTGGGGGACTTGGGTAGGTCAATTTGTCTATATATTGTGCTTCTTAATTTGATTGCTTATAATTGTCATGGATGTTCGACAAAAAATAATATCAAATACAAGCTCTACCAAGTATGGTTTTTCATCAATAATATTTATTGAGATAAACACATTTATTTTTACATAACAAATACAATGTTTCAAAATAGTAATTAGTAATTATAAACAAATATTGCAATAGCTTCCTGCTTTGTAAAGTGACACATTATATCTTTCGTTTATTCTAAGAGTTAGTGCTTAGAGAAACTTCTACCTGGGGTACCTGAATATTCACCCAGAGAAATTTCAACGTGGGCCAAATGATAATCCATTTTTTATTAATATGCTTCATATACCTAAATAATACATTAGGCTAACACATATTTGATTATTGTGAAACTGGAGATGACTGATTTTATTCCAATCAATACAACTACCTTTGCTACAGAAGTTGGTTAATCATAAATAGATATACTCTAGTACTTTCAGAATTCATCTTGAGAAAAAAAACTGATTTATTCATTTAGAATAAAGTAGGTTTCAGAAGTATGTGACATGAGACAAAAATTAAAACCTAAGGAAGCATAATCTTAAAGTTTAATATTAGGGTCTTGTAAAGGATCATTCCTAACAAATTAAAAATAGAAACTTTCAGAGGGGCTCAGTGGATCATGCCTGTAATCCTAGCACTTTGGGAGGCCGAGGCGGAAGGATCACAAGGTCGGGAGTTTGAGATCAGCCTGGCCAACATAGTGAAACCCCATCCCTACTAAAGATGCAAAAAATTAGCCAGGCATGGTGACACACACCTGTAATCCCAGCAAGAGAATTGCTGGAACCTGGCAGGCAGAGATTGCAGGGAGCCTAGATCATGCCACTGTACTCCAGCCTGGGCAACAGGGTGAGACTCCACCTCAAAAAGGAAAAAAAAGAAACTTTCTTCTAGACAGCAAGATTGTCTGTAAATGCTCTTCTATTTGGGGAAAATGCACAGTGTTTGAAGGCTGAAAAGAGCCATTTTAAATCATTACAAATTTTTCAAAATCAGAAATGAAGAATCTAGAATGATGTCCCTACTTGCCTAGAACACAAAGCTATTGGTAATGGAATGAAAGTAAAGCCTAGTAAAGCCAGTATGGATTCTAGTATACTCTACCAAATTATACACTGTTATGCACAAAAACAAGTACAGAAAAAAGAAATAATATTCAAAATGGACTTATATCAAGCCTGCTGTATGTAAGAGATAACATTGTGTGGTCAATGAATGATAAAATTGCCAACGTTCACAGATCCACATGATCAACAACAAATATATATTCACTTCTTATGAAATTCTTTGTGTATTATAAAATTATATTTTTTGCCTGGCTTGTAGATGCATTCATAGCTGAAATTGTTTTTTACCAATGTTATAACTAATGATTCTAGAAAGATTATATTTTCTTACATATACTTATATAATATTGTCACAAATATTTTTGTGTATGTAGGGGTGTGTGTGTGTGTGTGTGTGTGTGTGCACGTTGATTTTTCAAAATTGTTAATCTTATATTCACTACAATGTATTTCCTGCAGTTATCTTGCTGTATTTCTTTGAAGGCAAGTAATTTTAAATATTGATATAGTAAAAATATAGTTTAGTTTGAATCTTGTTACATGTTAATTATTGTTGAGAACAGTGTTACCTAGAAACATAATTACACTAAATATTTAGGTATTGAAATTCTTAATCTGATTCGTTACTAGGTGAAGAAAGGAAAAAAAAACAAAATAATTTCTTTTCCTAATGAAAATGAAGCACAATCCTACAAGATTAAAAATGTTGTGTAGGAAAACACACAGAAGAATTTAAATCATATCAAATGTTTAAATGTGTTCAAGCATACCTCAAAACATGTGTTCCACAATGAAACTTTGTGTGTTTAAAAAAAGTATAATCATAAAAATACAATTAATATGTCATAACATAAAAGAAAACTACCATAAGGATATTTTGAGTAGTGTTAGATGTCAGATTTACCTGAAAAAAAATTCTCTTAATTCTTTATCTTCAGCAGTAGAATATGGGCACTAGGGAAATTGCTGTGTGTTTTATCATCTAAACCATTGATCCAAGGGCAAATGTAGCAAGTGAGGACACCTTATGGATTTGGAAACCTCTTTGTGGAGTTTCCGTTTTATAAAGCTAAAAATAAATTGTTATTGATACATAAAAGTATGTTACTCCTGTTTTTATTTTTGCATTGTTTTAGGTAAAATTTAAAATGTAAGCTTAACCAAGTAGGACAATTAGCACCCTAACAACAAGACTTCAGAGAGGCATTAATTTTGTTAGATGTAATTGTTTTCTAAAGAAATCTACTGCCACCATTCAACTTTCTTAGCCTTATAAAATGAAATGAAGCACAAGAAAGGAAGATAAAAGGAAGGGAGGAAGAGAGAAGTAAGGATGTCTTATTCCATTTGCACTGCTCTAAAGGAATACCAGAGGCTGGGTAATTTATAAAGAAAAGCAGATTATTTGGCTCACAATTCTTCAGACTCACAATGCAGGCAAGAAGCATGGTGCAGCATCTGCTTCTGGTGAGGTGGAAAGCAAGGGAAGCAGGCATGATTTGGCAGTGGAAGAAAACAAGAGAGGAGAGGAGGTGTCAGCCTCTTTTTAACAATCGGTTCTTCCAGGAACTAATAGAGCAAGAATTTATTCATTACCACAAAGATGGCACCAAGCCATTCACGAGGAATTCACAGCCATGATCCAAACAAATCTAACTAGGCCTCACCTCCAACACTGTGGATCAAATATCAACATGAGATTTGGAGGGGACAAACATCCAAACTATATCAGAAAAAGTAAGGAAGGAAGGCAGACTTAGCATATATGATTCTAGTAGGTGCTTTGAAGAAAACTTTGAAATCAATAACTTTCTAAGTCTAGAGTATAAATGCATATCTCCAAGAAGGATAAATTACAAAATAAGGATAATACCAAAAATAAAGCATTGAGTAGACCTAAGGCATCTAGTAGATTAAAATGTTCATCTCTCCATGGACAGTGATTTACCCAGCAAAAGTTTAAAATTGAAAAAGTCAACTTCTAAACATTATTATTACCCATGTATAAAAAATATAAACAAACTGCAAGGACCAAAATTTAAGCAAATAATAGAATGGGAAGAAAGCAAATAAAAAGAACTTAACCATGATCAAAATGCTTGAAATAATTGTGAATAATGATTCTGAATCCCTTCTTTAAATTTAAAACTATTATTGCCTAGCAAGAGAGTTTGCATATAGGACAAGGAAAACTTTCTATGACATCAACTACATTCATGGTGAATGTAGTTGATGTAGTGAATCATTAAAATTCTTTTTGTTTTAGGTTTTCAAATATATACCTTTTTCATAGCATTATTCCTTTGTTTCATATGTGTCGTGAGACATCCTTATAGTTTTAGGCTAGGAAAAAGAAGTTTCTTGGAGTAATCAGCAACCCCAAAAGGTCTAGATATGAAGAGATTTGAATTAGGACTTCTCAGGCAGTTATAAACATATTAGACTTATCAGACCTAGAATTGAATAATTGGGACAGCTTCAGGATATGATTCTTCATACAAATTCAGGATGTGGGAGGAAAAATACTCATTAGTCTACAATATTAGTTAACTATATGACTTGAATGGCAGCATAAAAGAAAAAAGCTAAAGTAATTTTAATGTGAGAATATTTTGTATGTGATTGAAGGTGTGCTCTGCTTCTATTACTGTGAAAGAAACTGCCTACATGTCTTGGCCTATCAAGTATGCAGAATGAAAATATTTGTTAGCATTTGTCAACAAACCACAAAATGCACAGAAATGCACACATCTTTAAGAGCAACACAAATTTGTTTTACTGATACATGTTTCAATACTCTTACAATGTTGGAATCAGTAATTATAAAAACTCTAATTTTGTATTGAATTTTATGAGGGATATTTAATATCATATTTATTATAATATTTAAAGCTTAAGTTTATTTTTTCCATATATATATGTATGCATATGCCAATACCACAAACCTACACATACACACATGCATACCACACAGAAAACACATTCAGGTACCTTACACACTCATATGCATCAATAGAAGAATTAACAAATAAAGGGTGCATTTCTCTCAAATCCTTTGTCGTGAATTCCACTGGATATATCAAACAAAAAGAGCAGGTTTGGTATGCTTAATTTTGAACCTGCAGTGCCATATTCTAATGGAAAGGGGAAAAAATGAGCAAAATTCAGAGATAAGCATTACTCATTCTGTTCTACAAGGTGCTAGATACAATGCTGGATGATATATTCATTATTTCCCTGGTCCCATCATTAAAATATTGATAATTTACTTTACAAATCTTTTTGATTCTTCTGTATAGTTAAGGCTACAATACTCTAACAACTATGTTAATTTATTTTAGAGTTTAGAAAATGCTGCATTTTCTTTCTGTAGTTGTAATGGGCTATACATTTCTTGTGTTATATCACATAAATGTTTTGAATTACAATAGTACTAACAGATGCCTTATGGGAAAATTATTGGCTGTGGTCATATAACTTATAAAAATATCATAATAAACACTTTTATTGGAAATTCAAAGTGTATATTAATGTTTTAAAAGATCTGAGGAAAAATGTTTAAAAATATTTATTTATATCATAAAGCTCTTCTTTATGTTAATTCTTTCTTTTTTCCAACAATATTTTTAAAGGTTCTTCAGTACAGAGACATCATTGTATTTATTTATGAGTAACCCTTTTCTAATATGGGGAATAACAGATTTTAATTTTTTACTGAACAAATAGAAAATTTAAATGACATGCTTTATCTTCATGAAACTGCAAAGCATATATTACCTTCATATGTGGACAGTATTTAGAAGCTAACCGTGTTAATGCAAATATTTGAAAATTGGCAGTTATCCCCCCCAAAATGGCAGACATTTATGCAGTTTTCATTTTAATGGCAAGTGAATGTCTACACATACTTATCACATACCAATCACAAGCAGAAAATAGTCTCTTTGGTCCTGAAAGCCTTACATAACAATCGTTGGAAATAAAATACTTAAACTATTATTCTTACTTACCAATCCTCACACATAATTGTGAAGTTCACCATCGTATTTCACACCTAGCTGTCTGTTTTGTGCTGCATCTTCTGATAGAAATCTCCACCAATATCCTTCAGCTGAATATCAGGTCATTTTTTCACACTCTAATAAAGTGTAACTTTCATCATTAACACATTCTCTGATAACTGTTTGCACCCTTTCATCCACAAAGTTTAATTGTCTCCATAACTCTTTTTCTGTACCTTTGTGTTGTTCAATGCTTCTAGGCCTATATATGTACATACACACACACTGTAACATTATAGTTTATGTATTATTTACATATATATTGGCAGACATATATGTAGAAAAAATCTTAAAGAAATAAGATGATAAATTTCAAATATTATATGTTTTCTTCCACATATTCTATATTTTCAGGCTTTACTGGTACTATTAAACCTTTTGTTTAAGTTTTTAATAAGGTGAAAAGTATGGATAGAGATTCAGTTTTCTGCATAGGGATGTCCAACATTTTAAATAGGGCTCATAATGACTCATAACTGTGCTCTGAGCATTACTATCTTAACGTTGTTGAATCTTTCAATCTATGAACATGGTACACCTCTACATTCATATGGGTCTTTTTAAATTTTTTTGTCATTAATTTTTAGTTTACAATATAGAATTCCTGAGGATTGTTAGCTTATACTTACCAAATTTGTGTTATTGGTGCCATGATAAATAGTGCATTAAAAAAATTAACTTCAATTGTTCTTTGTCAACATAACTAAATACTATATTTTCTTTATATTTGCTCTGTATCTATGCCCACCTAACTTATTAGTTTTAGAAACATATCTTTATCGGTTCCATTTGATTATCCACATAGCTCTCTCTCTTCTACAAATAGAGACAGTTTTATTTTTTCCTTAACAATCTGGAAGTCCATGTTTCTAGCTTTTTGTACAGAATAAGAGTGTCAGTATGATTTTAATTATAAGTGGTAGGAAAAATAAAACTGCCTTGTTTTCAGTTTTAATTTAAAAAAAAGTATTTCATCTTTCATCAGTAGTTTTGATATTTGATATTAGCTTTAGATTTATGTAGATGATATTTGTAATGTTAAAGGATTTCTATTTTTATTTTGCTGAGTATCAAAAATAGTGTTGAATTTTATAAAATATTTTTAACATTGAGATGTTCATACAGATTTTTCTTCAGTCTGTTTATATGACATTTTGAAGGTTTTCAAAGGTTAAATTACCTTATACTACCAGAATAATCCCCATTTAATCTTTATGTATTATATTTTTAAACATTGCTGGATTCTACTTGCTATAGAGTGTATTTGTTAGATTCTATTATTTCGTTGGTGATACTTGCTTCTACATTTATGAAGAATATGTAATTTTGTATTTTTATGATTCCTTGATTTTGTTTTAAAATCAATAGGGATTTCATAAAATCAGTTTCTGTAGAATTACCATAATTTCTTTCAAAAATATTTTGTAGAATTTATTGTGAAACAATCTTGCCCAGGAATTTTCTTTTATAGAAAGGTTTAGCTATGAATTAATGACTTTAATAGACTTAGAGTCATTTAAGTGCTCTAACCAGCTCTCTCTTTCTCTCAATTTTGAGTGAACACTGCTTTTAAAGATATTGAAACATAGTAAGTTGTAGAATTTGTTAGCATAAATTATTTCTTAACTTTTTTATTATCTTTTTACTCTCTGTGGTGTTTGTAGTTTTATTCTCTTTTTCATTTCTGGGTTCTTAAATAATTGTTTTTATAATTTGTTTAGAGGTTATGGTTGTAATCGTCAGTGGAATATATAGCTGCAGTGAGCTTACCTCACCATTTTAGAAGCAGAACCATGACTTTTAATTTTCATGTTAATAAATATATCAGTTATTTATGCCTTTTGTGTTCCCATTGTGCCTAAGAAGTCCTTAAGAAGGCCGGGCACAGTGGCCCACACCTGTAATTCCAGCACTTTGGGAGGCCAAGGCAGGCAGATCACCTGAGGCCAGGAGTTCATGACTAGCCTGGCCAACATGGTTAAACCCCGTCTCTACTAAAAATACAAAAATTAGTTGGGCATGGTGGCATGTGCCTATAATCCCAGCTACTGGGGAACCTGAGGCAGGAGAATCACTTGAACCCAGGAGGCGGAGGTTGCAGTGAGCCGAGATTGTGCCATTTCACTCAAGCCTGGGCAATAAGAGAGAAACTCTGTAGAAAAAATAAAAAAATTCTCAGGAAACACAATAACATAATTCAGCTCAACATTCAGTATATATTTAAAGTATATGTTAAATTAGCTACTAGATTAGATGAATACACATGAAATGCTTTCTAAGTCAAAAATTGTTTATGCATCATATTTTTCATTTGAGACAGGTTTTGTACAAAAGAATTTATGCAGATGTTTAAATATAGAAACATTTTGAATTATTTTATATTTACTGATGTAAAAACTGTAGTAGTTTAACAATTACACTTTAGTTTTTAATGAAAATAATATAAAATACTAGATAGTTTTCTTAATATAGGTGTGTTAATAAAGTCGACATTTCAGAGCATTGAAAATATAAATTACTTGTCCCAAAGATACTTAAATTTTTTTTATTGGGTTCATAATTGTAGATTCCAGGATGAAACTTTTCCCAGTCATCAGGCATATAAAGCTGTAACACAATTAGGTTCCCATTAAAACCTAGACAAAATGGAAGTTCTCTCCTGTTGGAAAAACACTCACCAATGTAGCATAGAGTATTGTAAACACACCACATATTTATTTTCTCTTTTATCTAATTTCCTGACATAAAGTTGATTTGTTTCCTATGCTAGGTTACATATGGAGCAAAATTTTATATAGCAATTATGTTGGTGTGTAAAGTTACACATTTTATGCAACCCAAGGTCTGAGGATTATTTTATAGAGTGCCTGAGAAATTTTTCTGGTTAACTGGGGTGGTTAAAGAAGAAACAGTCATGCAAAGACTGTCATTGAAGCATCAAAATGATCCAAATAAATAAGTGTTTCACCACAAAAAAAAAAAAAAGAAAACTTCTATGCATAATTACCAGGAATTCAACACATTATAAGAATAATTTACTTCCTATAATCCCAGATACTCTGGAGGTTGAGGCAGGGTGAATCGCTTGAACTAGGAAGGTGAAGGTTGCAGTAAGCAGAGATTGCACAATTACACTCCAGACTGGGTGACAGAGTGTGACTTTGTATCAAAAAAAAAAAAATCTACTCTTAATAACTTAATACAATTCAGTTTTAATTTTAAGATTTATTACCATCGTTCTTGCTTAATTAATATATAATTAATTTTGTGTACCTTTTCAGAATTATTTTCAGAATTCAAATGTGAGCAAAATGAAGTACATGAGTGACAAATGAAAACATCTAACTGTAAATAAAATACTTATGTTTTTCATCTTCGAAAGATTCTTATTTTTTAAATTCTTTTCATGACATAAAATAAGCATTAATAAATTTTATATTTTTAATTTTGAATCATTTTCTTCTATTTTCCTTTCCTGTTTCTTTTCTTTTGTGTGTGTGTGTGTGTGTGTGTGTGTGTGTGTGCGCGTGTGTGTGTGTTATTGTTGTTTGAGACAAGGTCTTACTCTGTCACTCAGGCTGCAATGCAGTGGCATGGTGATGGCTCACTGCAGCCTCAACTTCCCAAGCTTAAGCAATTCTCCTCACTCAACCTCCTGAGTAGTTGGGACCACAGGTGCGTGCCACCATTCCCAGCTAATTTTTTGATGTTTTGTAAAAATGAATTCTTGCTATGTTACCCAAATTCCTGGCCTCGAGTGATCTTCCTGCCTTTATCGCTCAAAGTGTTAAAATTGTAAGCATGAGCCACTGCACCTGGCCCATTTTACTCTAAAAGAGCTCCTGCAAATTACATTAGCTTTAGTGCCACAAAATCTTAATCTGTCCCTGTCAATTATATATGTTTTAGATCTGGTAGTAATAAAATTGTGTTTTGTAAATTTGACTGGCACATTGTTTCTATTAAAATGGTGAATTAACAGGTTATAGTAACCCCAGATGGTTAAGACATGTTAAAGTATTTGCATATCAAATGACAATCAATTCATTTGAGAGATCTGATCATTATTTTTCTAAAATACTAGGAGAAAAACAATCATAGAATGAAAATAAAGAGAAACACATAGAACTTATTTGTATAATTTATCTGGATTATTTATAGGTCTTTAGCTTGATCTTAATTCAATAAAATAATGTAAATTATAGTATTGGTTATTTTTAAATGATCCTTAGAAAAACACTCAATTTAAAAGTTAAAGAAATATTATATTTCTTAAGCAGGTAGAATATTACAAAGTTAAAATACTTGATTATAAAAGGTTGAATAGATTAATTTTTATACTATAATGTCTTTTTATTTTATAATCAAGTATAAATTTCTATCATTTTCATGCTTTAAATAAAATATTTTTCTCTGTCCTTAATGTGAAAAGCAATGTCTAATTGTTTAATCTTTTTTATTTTCTATAAAACCAGAAGAAGAAGCTCACTGGATAGTAAAAATGGCTTAAGCTGTGAGTAACGGGGTCTAATTTTCTCAGAACTAAGACTTAGAAGGGTTCATAATTCAAAACTGAATCTGCAACTTACCAAAAATTGTTCGTTTCTATTGCTCCATATGTATTTCATTGTGCTGACCTACTTATGACATCAACTTGAAGAAAGAGCTGTAAAAAAAATACACCTATCCAGCAGAGAGAAGCATTACATTTAAAAGTACTATTAAGTTCAAGAAGGTTATATCAGAAAAATTGTAAGGGATAATTTAAAATATGAAAATAGGTCAAGAATAGGACATTAAATAAAGATAACAATTCTTTTTTAAGAATGTGATTTCATTGACAGGTTTCAAACCATGGCACACTAAGCAATTGAAAGAGTCTTTCAAAAATCAAATATATTGAACAAGCATTCTTTAAAAATATGCCCATCCTTAAATGAAATAATCCAGACATCAATTTTATGCTTGGCTATGCTGCACCTATGTCTCTTTGTATCACCTCATTTATTGAATAATTTGTTACCCAATTCTCTGTCAGCTGTCCTTTTTACCCTGAGCATTTCTATACCACTAATTTTTATTGACTTCAACAATATCTAAATTTTCAAAAATTTAATTTTACAGTAGTTACCAACTACTGTATTTTGTGACTATAAATGGCATTGTGCAAATGTTTTTTTAAATAATCATAATTAAATATGGAGTTCAGAGATCTTGACCCCCAGATATTATGCTGGAACTTGTCATGACAACAAAGAAGTCATTTAACTCCTCCAGGATTCACATTTTCTCAAATGTAAAAGGAAGATGTTAGTTTAGACCAGAGGAGACACAGTCAATTTTTTTAGAAGTCACATTTAGAACAATTTTACCTAACACTAAAATATCAGTAAGTAAATTAATTGCTATCTAGCAATCTTTGATTAACCATAAATCTTTCAGTTTACAGTCCTGCATGATACATTTTTCAGAAATCAAGTGATAGACCAATGTTTCTGCAATTTCTCACATGTAGCAGCCATTATCAGTGCCCTGCTCAGATCACATTTGATCCCATTTACCATTTTCTCAGACTCATCCTCCAGCTTAAATATCTGTCGAAACTGTCCTTGAACTGAGATTCTTTTCAGAGAACTATTCCTATGCTCTTGTAGCCACTTAGTCAACAAAGACCAGAGTCTGGAAGGTCGATTCTCTTTGCAGCATTTCAGAAAACTTTTAGTCATTCACCGCCAATCAATAATTGGTATGATAGTCATTCTGTTACATCTGTATAGGGACAAACCTTGAGGAAAGATTTGCCTACAAAGATAGCCTGTAGTTGATATTTCAACTGAAATGGAACCCTTGCTTTTTGTCTTCCTCCTCTTACTCTAGTTTTTCCATTCTTCAACAGTTTTTCTTAAGGGAATTTATCTAATAAGTTAATTACATGACACTCATCTTAAGCTTTGCTTCTGAGCAGCTCAAACTATGTCATCATACTTTATATTCATTCACTCATCTCTTTTACTTATTTATAACAAATAGCTTAATCTCATCAGGCCTCTGGATTACAAACTAGCTGAAGACTTTGAAAGCTCAGATTTACTTATGTTTTTGGATTTGCTTAAAGAAGTTTACCTGACAGTTGATCATGATCAGTATAATCTATTGCCATTGGTATTGTCATTATGTTTTATTTGAACTTATAATTTTTACTTTTTTGAATTTGTAGATTATTTAAATCATAGAGTTAATCTCAACAAGAGTTGTAAAACCTGTGGCTATGTTAATAGGTCTGTATTTCAACTATTTAACTAAAAATAGTATTGATAATTGCATCAAATGTAAATGCAATGTGGTGAACAAATACCGTAGAATGTTTACAGTTATAGAAACAAAGATTAAGAGTATGCATGGAAAGATGAGAAGATCTTTCAAAACTCAGTTGTTGAAAAAAGAACAGAGAAAAACAAGATAGATAATAGAAAAGTAATATTTAGAGATTCATCCATATTAAATAATACCTATTTTGCAAAAAAAAAAGACATGGAAATAGACATCAATTAAGTTATTAGAATAATTATTTATGGGGTAGAGGTGGGAAGGGAAGAAAATAGAATTGATCATAGCCAGTCAATCAATAAAATAACAGAAAAAATTTGGCAGACCAGTGATAAAATTATGTCATTAACTGAGTGATCTAATTAAGTTAACTTTATTCTTCTGATATTCAGTTGAACAAAATTAAATCAGCAATTTGCTAGAGTTGAGGGGATGAAATAAAGGGGAATAAGAAAAAATGCAATGAGAACAGGGAACAAGCATAAATTAACATATACTTTATTCAACCAGTTGTTATGGTCTCAATTGTATCCACACAAATTTGTATATTGAACCCCTGCCCACTAATGGGACTATGTTCGCAAATAGGGCCTTTAAATCATAATTAAAGTTAAAGGAGGTCATGAGGGGATTAGTGTTTTTATAGGAAGAGGAAAATATGTCAGGACTTCATTTGCAGATGAATGGCTAAGTGAAGATGAAGGAGACAGAAGGCATCAATCTGCAAGCTAAGGAGAGAGGCCTCTGAGGAAACATACCCCATTTACATCTTAATATTGATCTTCCAGCCTCCATATTTGAGAAAAAAATATATATATTTATGTTAATTTAGCCACCCATTCTGTGGTATTCTATTATGGCAGTCCTAGCCAACTAATATGCCAATTAATTTCAAATTATTGCTGTCTCGGTTGAGTTTTCTCTTTCATATTTCACCATATAACATATTTGTCTTCCTCAGCCAAGACATCTATGTGCCTTAGGACATAGAGTGTTGGTGAGAGAAATCACATTGGGAGTTTGAGTGATTAGTCTGATGTAACTAAAACACGACTCAAAATAAGAATTAATGTTCAGCTTTTATTGACTAAAAGAGTATTAGTATAGTAACAGAAATCTCTTTGAAAGTGAAGCCTTGTTAAAAGAACAGCATTTTCTGAATAGTATTACTATAGTTTCCATTTAGCATTTGAGTTTACCACCCAAGGCCAAAAAACAAAAGTCCATTATATGTCAAGATCAATTATAGTTGAAGAAGTTCCATCATGTCCCAGATGATCACCAGTAGATCATGGAAGAGCTGAGAGAAAGACAAGATGAATATATTCTAATTATCCAATTTGGCTTCAGCCATCAGAAGAAAACCCATGAGTGAAATCTAAGCAAACCATACAGGAGCCATGAACCCAATAAACAGAACACTAAGGACTATGAAGCCACTTTGTAGTCCCACTCTGTTTAGTCACTGAATACTGAGAATTTTAACTAAAAAAGATTGAGTTATCTAAAACACTACAGCTCTATAAAAACACATCAGATATTAAAAATAAGAAACTACATTTAGTTCACTAACCTGTAGCATATCCATAAATTTCTAGCTTTAGTACAAAAATTTTCTCAGTTTTTAAAGAGAATGCTACAAAAAAGCTTCCTCTAAGAGAAAAGAAGCTATGAGCTATAAATGTAGGGAAAACATTTAATTGCCTACATTTGTTTTATTATTATTACGATTATCATTGCATTATTATAATTATTTGCTTTTGTGGATGAATGTGAATATACAAATCTCCTAGGAAAAGTTTCTGTTAAGTGTGTAAATCCTACAAAAAAGCACTCAGTTCTAAATTAGTAATGTAAATTTTACAAAAGAACAGATAATTGAATGGTTCATTAAAAGTATCTCAATGTGTATGTTGTTACTGGAGAGAGATATTTGTTTTAGGTGAGTGCAAATTGGGCCCTAAGTAATATGAATATTGCAATTTTTTATAGCTAAACAGTTTTTAAAATATATTTATCTAAGACAAAACAAAACAAAAAAGGATTAACAATAACAACAAAAAACTATTAGAACTATCCCCAAAGAGAAATTTCAAGTACTTAAAAATAACTTTTAAATTACCTAACAATTATCCATAAAATAATGGCAAATTGCTGTTTACTTATTCATTTCTTATTATATGGCAATTTTAAAAATATTCTGAATTCAAAAGAGGAAGCACATAATGTATTACAAAGAATGTCACTTAATTTGAGTACCCCCTGGGGAAAGTAGAGAGTGTGATTATTCTAACAAGCAGTTAATCAGACTAGAATCAACTGTTATTTCATATTAAATGTTATGGATCTCGCATATCAGTTCATTATTTACTAGTAAATTGAAGAAGCTTTGAAACATGTTGATATTTTAAGTATTTCTCAATATAACTTATTATGACTTGGTAGAATTTTGAATTCTAAACAAATGTAGAGGACATTTAGGCTCTAACAATCTCACTATTGAGAATTTCTTCTTGAGAACTCCTGACAGTCATTTAATTTTGTGAATAACTCCGTTAAGTGGGATTACAGTCTCATCTGTTCATTTATACATTGCTTTGTTCATTTTTCTTCCTTTTTTCCTTCTTTCTTATTTATTCTTTCTGCAAATGTATACTGACTGCCTTCTCTTTCAGAAAGTGACTAAACATTAAATATGAAGATAAAAACTGATCTGCTTTATAGTTCCTTGTATTTTAGGATTCAAGATACAAAATAAACCAAGCACATTTAAGACAATGTAGTGAGTGCCACAGTATGTCTAATCGGCAGATGATTTCCTAGCGTATCATCTAAGTCGATATCTAAAGATGAGAATTATATAAGCAAAAGGGAAATTATAATTGTTCTTCCTTCTTTTCTTCCTTACTACTCCCCTAGCCATCTTTTTTCCATTTAAAGCAGCATTTAAAAACAACAACAACAACAAAAAAACGCTTTTCGTTCTTTAAAAAACATTTAATTAATTTAAAAATTCAGTTTGTGGATTTAATAAAATTTATCTCTGGAAGCTTTTAATTCTCATTTTTGCTTATGGGATAATTCACAAGTATGTGTACTTGTTAAGATGATACTGCTTCAAATACTCAGTGTCTTTATCATATATCTCCCTATATTAGTTTGCTAGTTTGCTAGGGCTACATTAACAAAATATCACATCCTGGGTGGCTTAAATAATGGAAATTTATTTCCTTTCAGTTCTGGAGACTGGAAGTCCAACATCAAAGTGTTAGAAGGATTTGCTTCCTCTGAAGCCTTCCTCTTTGCTTGCAGATAGTCACCTTCTTGCTGCTTTAACTCATATGGTTGTTGCTCAGTGAATGAGAACCACTGGTATCTCTTCCTCTTCTAAGGACACCTCTCATCTCATATTGGATTATATCCCCACCACAGTGTCTCATTTTAAATTAATCACCATTTTAGTGAACCTATACACAAATATGATTATATCTTGAAGTATTTGGAATTTGGACTTCACCCTATTAAATTTGGGGGAACATAGTTTATTTAATAACAATCTGAATTTTCTTTCCTGCACGTTACATCTCCATTTCTACAGTCATTTCTTTTAGGACTTTAAGGTAATGTTTTTTTCCAATGCAACAACTTCTTCAGGACACATTTGGTTATATTGGTGTCTTATTTAGGCATAACTATATGCAGGAATCCAAACAAGAGTTTATGATTGATGCTAAGGTGTCATATAACTGCAAGTATATATTACGGGAGTAAGTGTAAAGGCATGATTTCCATTAGACTTGATTTGAATCATTTTTCAGCAGAAATAATATATAAGAGATCAGCAAGTCAACTGGCTTCATTTGGAAAACAGCGAGTACAACAACATTGTGTGGAGTGCGTACTGATTTCATAATGCCTGCATTTGTTCTTGGCACATCATGAATATGCAAAAATTAAGTACTTTCTTCTTTTCTTTTTCTCTAGTCTGGCTGCAGGTGTATCATGTTTTCCCTAATAATTATGACAAACTCCTCTCATCCCCCATCTTATTTCAATAACTGTTTTGAAGTGAAGCTTTCTCAAACTTAAATATATTGCATTTTCTTTTTTAATTCAAAGGGAAATTTTCTTCTCTAAAATCTTTTTGCCAGTATTTTATATTAGGATTCATTTTGTATATCTTTGCTGCAATATCGACTAAAAAATATAAATTTATAGCCATGCGTATGTCTGTACATGTAAAATCATGATCTAATTTTGATCTCAAGAGAAAGTCCTTATAGCTTTGGACCATAAGCTGCCCTGAAAATGTAGTTTGAATTACTACAAATATAGTATTTCAGAGTTTTAATACAACAAAATGAAACTATGAAATAATATTGAAATTCTACCAATATTAAAAAAATAAAATAATAATGTCTTTGCAGACATCCTTTTCAAAAGATTTAAGACATACAATGTAAAATTAACCTTATAAAATACTTGGTAACATTATCATATAATATGATAAATTTGTTTAACAGATCTTGTGCTGGCTTGAATTTTAATGGTCATTTTCTCAGAATGTTTCTAATTTTCAAATTATCATCATACCATATAATTTTGCCAGATATTAACATCAAGTTTAGTAATTTTTTTCCATTTTGAGTAATAGAAGAAAGTTTTCATTATCTTGTAATAAAAGTTATCTGCAAAACTTTTATAAAATTCATATTTCCTTCTTGACAATCTATTTCTGGTGTTGCTTAATATTTACACTGTATTTTATTATTAATAGCACTCTTTCAAGACAGAAGACTTAAATTAATATACAGTATAATCTTCCTTTATAGCAATTCTTTTTTTTCGCTGTGGGTGATTATTCGTTTTGTGTGTCAACTTGATCGGGTCACAGGGTAACCGCATAGTTGATTAACATGATTATGTGCATATCTGTGAAGATGTTTGTAGATGAAATTCACATTCAAATTGATAGACTGAGTAAAATAGATTGCCCTCCTCAATATGAGTTGGCCCCATCCATCTGTTCAAGTTATGGATGAAAATAAAATGCTGAGTAAGAAAGAATTTGCTCTGCCTGGCTGTCTCTGAGTCAGGGCATCAGTTTTCTGCCACCTTCAGATTTAGACTCTGCTTTCTGTTTAAACCAACAGCTCCTCTGGTTCTCAAGCCTTTGAACTTGGAGTAGAACTTACATAATCCCTTCTCATTTTATTCAAGCCTTCAGACTCAGTTGAAACTATGCCATCAACTGTCCTAGGTCTCCAGCTTACTGACTGCAGGTCTTAGGACTTCTCAGCCCCTATACTTTCATAAAGTAATTCCTTACATGTTTTGGTACCAAGGATAGTTCTAAAGGACTATATGTTAGAATAAATGTTCTTAATTTGTTCTATGGTTTCTGGAATTTGTTCTTTAATGTGAGTAGATTTAAAGATGCCAATTACTCTATTTCAAGCAGTTAAAAAAAAAAAAAAAGCAGTGATAGCCCATAGCATAATTTGGCAATAGAGAAATAGAGATATGCAAAATATCTCCATGGAATACTCTTAATCCACCCTTATAAGCATGGAGCTGGATGTCTGCATACCTGACACTTTTAAATATTTTTGGAAAATTAATGAATATAGTTCATTGATTGATCATACTGTCATTGCACAAAATGGTAAAATAAAAGAACAGGCTCAGGGATTTGAATTCCTAGCTCAAACATTGCATAAACAACCTGAAAGTTTATTTGTATGCCCTTAAGGAGATTCTTGTAGCCAGAGGGCTAAAATGTATGAAAATCAAATTCTGAATCTCATTTGATAACTGGCTGAATAACAAAGTAAGTTTAACTCTCAGCCTGGCAAGGTGTCTACTATTAAATGAGGACATTAATTGAGAAACAATGGGAACATGTACATATCATTATGAGAAGACCTTGAAGAAGCTATGAGCTATTTAGAGAAAAATCACTATTCTCTGTAAAATTGGAATTTACAGTAGTAAATAAGTCACTGAATTGATAAACCTAAATGCAGTGAGAGTAATTGGATTCTAGGGTGGTAGGGGTAAGGTGAAGGGTCAGTGTTCAGTAACCAAAGGCAAGGTGTGTGTGGTTACCATAATGAGACAGCAGAGTCAACACAGCAATCAGAATAGTCTGACTCAAACAGACATACAGCATTACCATATGAAAATAGAAAGCCAATCACATCTTACTTCATTTGTATAAGGAAAAACTTCTAGGTCAAATGAACAAAAGTCTAACTTGAATCAATAAAACAGAAAGCCATGGCCCCCCAATCAATTTCTAGCCTTGAGTCTGAATACTTAGCACCCAGAACCCCTTGAAAAACAGGAAGGCAGCACCCCCATCCCCCAATGTGGGTAGGCCTCATTCAATAAATTTAAGATTTGAATGCAACAAGAAGGCTGAATAAGGAGAAATCTCTTTTCCTGCCTGTCTTCAGAGTGAAATATACCTTGTGCCACTACAGATCTTGAAACTGCTAAGGTTCCATAATTATCTGAGTTATTTCCTCATAATAAACATCTTTAAATCCATAATCTATTTAACTATCATGTATCCTATTGTTTCTGTTTATCTAAAGAACTCTGACAAATAGCCTCTATTCTCGTGTTCTCAGGAATGTATGCATTGTCTAACAAGCATTCAATGAAGGCTAAAGTTTACTGCACATTGGTAGTTTTTAAAGATGTAAAAAATAAGTTTAATGACCATTAAGAGACTGAAAAATACTTCTTCTTAGAAAAGACAGATAAAAGCAGAATTGAGTATTTATGCCATTGTATTTTTCTGTCCTCTGTTAAAAGTATATAATCTAATTTAAGCATTTCCTATTTATACTCTGTGCTAGTTCTTACTCCAAACATTCTGAGAAATATTCCATTATATCTCTAACACCTTTTATGGATCTCATTTGTTTAATAATTAAGATTAAAATTTTTTTCAGGGTTATGGTATTTTGGACCTATATATGTTTCTATATTTCTTATTTTCTTCTTAGATAATGACTAACATAGTCAAATGGATTAATTCATTAGGGATCCTCACAGGAAAGAACTAATATAACCAGGTTTTTTTTTTTGGATCTTGTGGGTTTTTGGCTTTTAACCTCTTAAAGAATAAGCAGTGGGGCCGCTTCAGCTGCACCATATGCTCACAAAGTAAAATTTCAGACCCAAAACAGTGTTGCAGAAAAGTGATTTTATTTAGGTAGAGAAAAGAGAAGGAAAAGAGAAGAAAAGAAAGGCTTCCACGAAGAGTGTGGACGGGGATTCCAGAGGGGAAATCCTGGAGGGAGCTCCCACCGTGTGGGAGGGGATTCCAGAGAGCTGGAAATCTGGCGCAGGTGAGGGAGCACAGATTTTATCCTGGGATAAAACACCACCTTCTTTAAGACCCTGGCCAATGAAAGGAGTTCCTTAGAACTTCAGCTGGAGTGACTGATTTTTAGTTTCTTCCTGTGCCCGAGAAATTCAAACATAAACCATTGAATTTCCCAGATGGAGAGAGATGGGAGGGGGGCATGGCACTGGGAAATTATTGCCCTTAAAGCTACACCCCCTCATAGACCCATTCCCTCTTTCCCCCTTTTGAACAGGAAAATTCAACTTCTGTTGGAATAGGGGCATTGATCATTTTTAACTACTTCCTGCTGAAATGGGGCGTAGAAGGGGCCTTGCAATTGAGGTTTTCTCCAGAGGGGAGCCTTTTAGGGGTGCGGGTTGATTTACAGGTCCACGATAGAGCTCATGAGCCAAGGACATTCGGGGTTCCAGCAGCAGGATTAACGGTGACCTTATGGTTTTATAAGAAATGAATATGACTAGATGGTTAAAGATGAGAGCCCCAGAGTTATAAATGAGCCTAAGAGAGAACAGAGCTGGATTCTTGAAGGTTTTTAGCCCTGTTGTTGATTGATTCTTGAGTTTTATATTTTAAATAACACTTAACTGGTTTACAAAATAGCATTATTCCTAGGAAGAAACAAGTTCCCCTCCTCTCTGTTGTTAGCAGATTTAGGGCTCTTTTGTTTTTAAGGCTATGGCAGCCAAAGAGTTAAGCTGGTCTGCAGAGAGAGCTGCCCTTTGCAGAGAGAATTAGCAACTTGTCTTTGTTATTAATTAACTTCTGAGATAGCTTTTAGTAACTGAATAGAGATAGTAACTTTCTTAATACTAGCACCAAGTTTCCACGGCAAGAGAGAATTACTGAGAAGGCTGTGCCAGCGCCCAGAAGACTGGCTTCTTGGACCTTTATGGCTAGCTTTACCTGGGGCTTTGTGAGGGTGATGGCTTATGCTGGCACTTGATTCAGGTATTCTCAGTCCTGACGTTGGGTTATTTGGCTAGACACCTCAGGCCCAGGGGCCCTTGGTTCCCAGGGACAGTGTGCTTTTCAGTGATTCCCTTGGCACAGCGGGCATGGATGAGGTGGTGGTCCATTTCTCTGGGGACAGTTTTTTACAGTATGTCCCTTTAGACTGCACTGGTAACAAGTTTTGCTAGACTGGTGGCTAACCCGAGCTTTTCACTTATTTGAGCCCCTGGGGTTTGCTTGCCTGAAGGCCATAACTAAGGCAGCAGCCTTTCTCTGATTTCTCCTGTTCCTTTTAGCCTGTTTCTCTTGGTTTTTATTATAAAACACTGAGATTGCCTGGTTTAGCAGTGATTTTAGACACTGTTCTGGTCCCAAAGCCAGCTTCTGAAGCTTCCTCCTGATATTTGCTGCTGACTGAGTAATAAACTTGTCCTTTAGTATTAACTGACCCTTAATAGAGTTTGGTGACAGGGGAGGATACTTTTTTAAAGCCTCTTGCAATCGCTTAAGGAAACCTGTTGGGTTTTTTTTTCCTTCCTTGAGCTATGGTGGATAACACTGCGTAGTTTATTGCCTTTTTCCTAGTTCGCTTTAATCTCTCAAGTATAAGGTTAGGAAATGCTTACAGCTCCAGTCCCCCTGTTCTGAATCTGGATCCCAGCGAGGGTCTGTGGCAGGGACTGCCTGAGTACTTGTGGGATATTTGTCCTTATTCCCTGGCATTATTAGGTTATATACCTGACTAAGGCACCAAGTGTCCCTAAACTCTTGAGCTGCTGCTAGAGCAGCCTCGTTTTCATTGCTGGTTAGAGTTTGATTAAGCAAAAGCATGACATTCTTCCAGTCTAATTTGAAGGACTGACTCAGGCTTTGAAGAACGTTTATGTACTTGTTGGGGTTATTTGAAAACCTTTCTAAATCTACCTTAATTTGCTAAGTCAGAAAGTGAGAAGGGGGTGTGTACCTTTGTTGGGCCAAATTCTCTTCCCACTGCCTATAGGGGGCAGAGTTTGGCCATCCAGGTAGCCTGAGATGCCTGGCTATCTTGGCCCTCCCTGGCTCCTGTTGGGGTACTGGAGCTGAGGAGCCCTGGCTGGCATTGGTGGAGGTAGTTGCCACAGGGAGCCCCACAGGTGGAGGTAGTCCTGATGAGGGCTGAATAGGGTAAGGGACAAAGGCCTGACAGAGCTGAGACGTATTCCTTAGGGAAAAGAATAGTTGCACATAGGGGACCTTAAACTATTTACTTTTACTTTTACAATGCAGATCTAATTGTAGAATGGTGTTATAGATTATAACACTTTCCTTTGGAGGCCAGGTTTTTCCACTTAGCAGGGGGTATTTCGGCCACTTTGTTCAGCAGAGAAAGATGAGCTATTTCTTTTTTAAGAGCTGTGTGTTAAACTGGTCCTAATTTTCCAGTATACATTTTAATGGGGACTTGAGCTTAGGAATAGAAGTACCCATCTGAAATTGAACAAGGGATGCCCTTATCCCGGCTTAAAAAATTACAGCCGCTTCGACTTGAGGCATTCCCCTGGTAAAATGGGTACTCAAATGAAACATTTTTCAGTCAGTATCCTGAAATTTTGTGTGCTCAAGATGCTGATTCATTTTATTAGAGGGTTCGCCATGAACTGAGTTTTAATCACGACCTACCAGCATTATGGGCTTATGTCCACTGTCTCTTATGCCCTCCAGTGACCACCATAGGGGCATGGAATGGAAGGAAGCTGTTGGGATTGGGTGATAATCATACCAACGTGCTTTAATGAGGCCCATGAGGCTCAGGAGATGGGTACCAATATTTCCAGCAAAGGTCCAATTTGCAGGCCAATTTATAAAACTGTCCTAGAAAGGTAAGCTTCTAGGGAGGGGCCATTAGAGCACACACTTGAAAGAAGCAGGCTGGGCCACGGCAGCTGCCTCGCCCATTTGAGTGCTTTTACTTTGCCTCCTACCAGAGGAGAAAGTTTGCTAGGCCCCCGCTGGGGGACCTGCAGTTGCTATGATGTCAGGACCATATGTGCAGCCTAGGCCACGTGCGCACCCTAGGCGGGTCCCCCAGCCACTACCCACACAGGGACCCACAGCTGGCATGCCAGTATCCCGGGGGTAGGCCTTGTTCTGTCCCTGACTGCAGTTTTTTAACAGCCACATTTTGCAGTTTTATGTTGCCCCCAACTAGGGATTCGAATGCGTTGGCTAGTGAGCAAGTGAACCAACAAAAGCATTTTCTCCATGGCGCTTCCTTAGTACTGCCACCTTGCTCAGAGCCTCCACAGCCGGAACGCACCTCTCCTGGCCCCACAGCTTTTCTCCCTGCCCAACTGTGGCTTATTGCAGGGCTGGGCGGTGGGCGGCCCTAGTTCCATTTCTGCCAGCAAGGAGCGAAACGCCTGAGGGCGGGGGAGCATGCTCGTTCCACCCGCCAGGTCGTGAGCCCAACACCTGTCTACGCCTGCGCACGCCCAGTTCTGCTCCTGGTACAAATACAGTGTTTGCTTATTCCACCTACCACAGGTTTTTGCCCAGAGAAGCAGCCCAGAGAAAATGAGAGAGGGAGGAGGAGAGAGAAAAACAGTTTGGATAAAAATGTGCACTTTAGTTTTGGCTGGCTTGTGCCACTATGGTTTGGCACGCAGCTCCAGTTCCCTACAGCCCCGCCTGGCTGCGACTGCTTTTTAAAGAGACAGGATAGAAAGCAAGTGAGAAGGGTCCAATATTTTTCCTTCCCCTTCCAAGGTGTTTCCCTTTTTACACTTCCATCTTTTTGCCCTACATTGGGTGCCAATTCTGTAACCCGGTTTTTTCTTGGATGTTGTGGGTTTTTGGCTTCCAACCTCTTAAAGAATAAGTGGTGGGGCTGCTTCAGCTGCACCATATGCTCGCAAAGTAAAATTTCAGACCCAAAACAGTGTTGCAGAAAGGTGATTTTATTTAGGTAGAGAAAAGAGAAAGAAAGGAGAAGAAGAGAAAGGCTTCCATGAAGAGTGTGGAAGGGGATTCTAGAAGGAAAATCCCAGAGGGAGCTCCCACCATGTGGGAGGAGATTCCAGAAAGTTGGAAACTTGGTGCAGGTGAGGAAGCACAGACTTTTATCCTGGGAGAAATCTCCACCTTCTTTAAGACCCTGGGCCAATGAAAGGAGTCCCTTAGAACTTCCGCTGGAGTGACTGACTTTTAGTTTCCTCCCGTGCAGGCAAAATTGAAACACAAACCATTAAATTTCCTGGATGGAGAGAGATGGGATGGGAGCATGTCGCCGGGAAATTCTTGCCGTTAAAGCTGCATCCCCTTGTGGACCCGGAAAGAGAACCCATTACCACACTAAGATGCATATGCTAAACTACATTTGAGTGTATGTACATACATCTCTACACACATTAAAAAATGTTTGATAGGAGAAATTCTAGATGACTGTAATATGCAATATTTTGCTTATTTATTCATAAAATAAAGAAAAAATATAACAACCAGGAATCCTGTATACAGTAAAATTAGCCTTCAAATATAAAGCAAAAATAAAAGCCTTCTGAGACAAAAATTGACAGAATTCATTACCAGCAGAAGAGACCTGACCAACAACAAATATTAAAATAATTTCCTTAGACAGAAAGAAAATAACGTAGATGAGAAACTCCAAATTTTTCATCTATGTAAAAAAATAAAGACATTTAGAAAACAAATAAAGGTAAATGTAAATTCATGTGTATATGTATATATATATATATACATATATATGCAACTTTTTAAAATTTGTAATTGACAAGAAGACAACTGCTTATTTCAAGTACTGTTAATTACAAGGAATTAACTAATTCTAGCATATAGAAATGAGATAAATGACAGCAATGTCACAAGGAACAGGAGACAGGAATTAGAAGTATTCTGTTATAAGGTACTTTAAATGGATTTAGATAAGTAAAAGTTTACACTCAAATGTAGAACATATACCAAAAAAAAAAAACCAAAAAAGTACAATTGATACAGTAGTTGTGAGGGTAAACGGTATTGAGGGAATGTGTTCTCTTTCTGGGTCCACCGGGGGGCGTAGTTTCTAGGGCAAAAATTTCCTAGCACCATGCCCCTCCCCACCTCGCTCCATCAGGGAGATTTAATGGTTTCTGTTTAATTTTCACAGGCACAGGAATAATAAAAAAATTAGTCACTCCAGTGGAAGTTTAAAGGAACTCCTTTCATTGGCCAGGGGGCTTGGAAAAGGTGGGAGTTCCTCCCAGGTTAAAAGGCCCAGTCTCCCTCATCTGGGTAGGTTTCCCTTCTGGTGTCCCTTTCCACACTCTTTGTAGAAGCTTTCTCTCTTCTCCCTTTTCTCTTTCTCTACCTCGATAAATAACTTTTCTGCAGAACTTTTTTGGTCTGATATTTACTTTACTAGTGCACCGCATCTGGCGTGATCCCCTCTCCCATTCTTGGGTGAGCGAAAGACCAAGAACCTGAAAAAACATTCTCTCAGGGGAGCTGTGTCTCCCCTGCACCCCAAAACCCAGTCACAGTATGTAAAAATGTAATTAAAACCAGAGATAGCAAAGGAGGGAAAGAAAAAGAAACAAAGAGCAAATATGATCTGTAGAAAACAGTTACAAATGTGGCAGATATTGATACAACTATATAAATAATAATTTTAAATGTAAATGGTGTAAATACTTTAATTTTAAAATGCCACTTAAAAGTGGGAAACTCTCATAGTGATTTTTTTTTAAAAAGATTTCATTATAGATTGTCAAGAAAAAAAAGAAAACATATCTTAAATATTCAGATAGGTTAATAGTAAGGAATGAAGAATGGTGTGCCATACTAACATTAATCCAAAGAAATCTGGACTAACCATATAAATTTCAGATAAAGCAGACTTCAGAGAAAGAAAGATTATCAGTAAAAAAGAAAGCCATTATGCAATAATAAAGAGCTATAAACATGCATGTGCCTAACAAGAGTGTGCCAAAATATATGAGGCCAAAAACAATAAAGTTTAAAGGATAAATAGACTGATCAATTAGTATTCATCTAGATTTTAATTTCCCTCTATCAGGAATTGACAAATCAAACATGTATAAAATCAGTAAAGTTCCAAATAAGTTGAACAGCATTATTAACCAACTGAAATTTTTAAAATACTCCACCAAACAATTGCCCAATTCACATTCTCTTCGAGCTCACATAAAACATCCATTAAAATAGACCACGTTCTGGGCTATAAAATAGGCCTTAACTAATTTAAAAAGTAAACATCATGGAAAGCATGCTCTTAAGCCACAGAAAAAAAAATATCAATTACAGAAATATGGGTAGAAGAACCTTAAATATTTGAAAATTAAGCTATTCATTTCTAGTAATCCATGGCTCAAAGAAGTCTCAAGATAAATTTCTAGAATAGTTTGAACTATCTGAAAACAAAATGTAACTTATTAAATGCATAAGATGTTAATCAATGCCTAGATGGAAATGTAGCTCACTAAATGCACATATTAGAAATTCTCAACAAACCTTTAGCAAATCATATGTAACAATGTATAAAAAATTATATGTAAAAATTAAGTGGGCTTTAATTCATGTATGCAAGGCTGACTCAGCATATGAAAAACCTTTGAAAAAATTCAACAATGATTTGTTTTATACTACAGCAAACTAGAAATACATAGGAATTGTTCAATCTGCTTAAAAATAAAAATGTAGGATATATTTTATCTATAGTTGTAACTATATTGTTTCATTTAGAAATATAAATATAACAATATACATAGTTAAATATAGCTATATTTATAGTTATACACATATAGGTACATAAGTTAGTACATATACATCTATTTCCATGCTCTGTCAGCTAAAACACTTGGAAGCAACAACACCCCAGTAATCATGACCACCCCTAGCACCCAGGACTGGTTTCAATATATATTTCAACAAAATAAACCAGGGATCCTTGGAGGAATAGGTGATTGTAAGATTAAAGCAGGAAATACATTTTAAAAAGCTAAGTATCTTGCAGTGTCAGAAAGCAAAACAGTACTACAAACACACACACTTACACACAAACACATACACAATGCAGGAACCAAATGAATAAAGCCACCACATGGCTATATTAGTCTGTTCTAATGCTGCTATGGAGAAATATCTAAGACTGGGTAATTTATAAAGGACAGAGGTTTAATTGATTCACAGTTTTGCATGGATGGGGAGGCCTCATAAAACTTACAATCATAACAGAAAGGGGAAGCAAATACATGCCTCTTCACAGCAGCTGAACAGAAAAATGCAGACTGAAAGGTAGAAAAGCCCCTTTTAAAACCATCAGATCTCGGCCGGGCGCGGTGGCTCAAGCCTGTAATCCCAGCACTGTGGGAGGCCGAGGCGGGTGGATCACGAGGTCAAGAGATCGAGACCATCCTGGTCAACATGGTGAAACCCCGTC